>NW_027105158.1:37527-65964 GCF_000696795.3 Halyomorpha halys | reverse complement strand
AAGATCCCATTTCGAGCACTTTAAGATATATTTTTAAAATCCAACTTTTAATCTAATCTCTGGATCCTAATCCTTTTTTTTTTTTTTAATATTTGGTCGATTCTAATTCAATTAATTAGAATCTATTTCAATTTTTGAGTATTTAACCTTTTTTAAAAACATAAGTTTTTTGTTTGTTTTTTTGTAATTAACCCCTTAGTCTTTAGAACGTTTTATTTGTTTTGTTTTTCTTTTTAATATTTATGCCAAAACCATAGGCTAATAATCAAAGATAAAATGTTAAAACATGTATTTTCTATTCCAAGTGGACTTGCCAGAAATAAAAGGGAACCATAGAAAGTTTAGGACGCTGGTCTCAAGTTATATAGGTAAACACCAAAAGTTTCAGCAAATGCACGTCATTCGATAAAACGTTATTCTTGGATCATACTTATTAATTTTAATTTTTCTTTCATGAATAATTTTCATTTTTATAAGTCACATTCTAATTTTATTTTAATAATATTTATTATTTCATAGCTTAAAGTATGGCACTAATGCTTCACTAATTTTTGTTTGTTATTTTGGTTTTGCTTAGTTATTTGTATTATCATATACTAGAAACTTTTATTTCATTTTTTTTTTCATTTTCATAGGCATCCTAATCCAAATTACTGATTATTTAGATTTAAATATTTTATTAAAACTTGTATATAACAGTTTCCAACTCTTTTATTCTTTAAATTAGTTTTATTTCTTTAAAAATATTTTTAGTTTGGGGCAAAAAAATAACAGTAGTCTAATTAACTGACATCGGTTACAAGTTGTTTGTTTACTTTAATGCTTTCAGTGTTTAGCGCATGTCTTCAAATTTTGTACAGATTTTTATATTTCTGTTAGTTTATAGCATGTCTTTACCAAATCAAGTTAGTTAAGTTTTCCTCTAAATGAGGTAGTGAATTATTTTAATTTAAATAGTTAAGCTATAATCTTAATCGATATTTTCAGCTCTGAAGCATTCTCCTTCAAAGAGGAAAAGCATATCAAGGCCTTCTAGAGCTCAGGATTCTCAGGATTTGGATGGAACTGGTAATTCATTTTTTTATTTTCCTATAAATAAAAAAAAGAAAAAACCTTTTGAGAGATTCCAGATGTAAAAGGTCCTCAGAAAAATGTTAGGGTATATAGGCTTCTTATTTTGGGGGATCGGTTTTAGGTTACAGAACATAGTTTGACTTTGGATATTGAAACCAAAATATTTTAGAAATGAGTGTGATGTAAAACTGTAAATTTTAAGAAATTTTATAATTATTATTTATAAAACCATGATTTTATTAGTCACTAATCAAAGTATAAAAAAATTATGTTCCATTTAAAACCAAAACATATGAATGAAAGATATAAAAGTAAAAAACTAGTTTTCCAGCAATCACTGTGATAAGAAGCAGGCAATATAGAAGAAAGCCATTTATTTTTTTTTTTCTCTTGAATTAAACATTATCATGCGTGTGTGGATTTCAGGAAATAGTTCCCTGGATAGGGACAGAATAATAGAAGGAGATAGGAGAATGCTGAAAGAAAACATGCCATCTTAGTGATTTTACTCTATATTTTCTTTCTTACCCAACTGGACCGTGATCTTCATAAAATTACATTAACTCTTTAATATTCGCAATCTTCAATGGCCCCAATTCAAAATTTATTAACCTAATCTAACCACTGTATCTCTTGGCCACCCCCTAATAAACATATTAATTATATAATAGATTCCAGAAATGTTATCTCTTGTCTAATATACAAAATCGTGTAAATTGTTCAGTAGATTCTTTTTCTTTCATTTTAAGTCAATTTTCTTTCAATTAATCTCTTCCATACATCGCACTCATAAAACCTAATCAGCACATTCAAGCGAAGTACCGCATGGCCTTAATTTGAAGGTGGACTTCATACAATAATACTATTAAAACAGTCAAATAATGAGTTAATTATAAAGAAAGTTGAAACAAAGTTCCATAGCATACTAGACTGAATCAATACTTGTAAATAATCTAATTTTCTCCCTCATCAGTTATAAAAATGAATTGGTAATTAAAATAAAATAATATTTTAAACTATCGAGATCATCAATGTAGCATTAAAAAACATTGTTATATCAATATATCATTTCCCTTGTATATGCTGCTGGAGTGGTTAAAGGGTTAAGTTTGACAATGATGGAGAGTTTTAGTACAGAAGTTTCAAAGAACTTTTTATAAATTATTTATTTAAACTGGATAGGATGGTTATGTATAACCCTGGACTCCCTGACAGGTCCAGGTTCGAATCTTGACTGGTATATTGACTCCTTGCCTGGTATATCCTCTTTGGTGTACTTCTAGCTTCTATTAGTTTAATTTATTTAGTTTCTATTTCAGTCTTCCTTGGTCTGTAGGGGTATTTGCAATCATGGGATGTTATGCATAGTCATGATTGTAACAGTACACTACTACAAGTTAGAAAGATCGTAATTTTAACTTAAGTTGTGACGGAGGAAGTAGGTCCTAAGATAGTGGGATTCCGTGGGTTTGTTCCTCAGTCCACCAAGTGAAGTGGCACTCTTAGGGATATCAAGCACCATTTTTTGGTCCAAAAAAATAAATACTAAGAACTGGCACTCCAAGGGATATCAAGCGCCATTTTTTGGTCCAAAAAAATAAGTAACTACTAAGGAAGAAGCATGTGCTGGATATGTGTTTTTTAATAGTTGGTATAAACGTAGCCATCTCCTTCTAAACACACTTAAAATGGAGGTCATAATGGGATTCTGCATTGTTTTGTGGATGACACCGGTAGATTTTAAATCCCATAACTATCTATTGATTTGGAGATCCTCAATTAATTTTAAGGTGGAATTGATAGTCTATATTTTTTATAAGAAAACAAAAAACTGTCCCAGGCAGAAGTTTATCTCTATGAATCGCATACTGGGTTTAAGGTACATACAGTTAATAATTTTTTGGACTATAACATGTTGTAATTTTAATTAGAGGGACAAAGAATATAAGAAAAGTATTCCATTAGAAGTAGACAATTCTAAAAAATGGAAAACCTTCCAATTCATTATAAAAGACTGATATACATGTCTATAATAAGGCCTGTCTAAAAAAAACATCCGAAATTGGAAACTCCTCTTCTACCCTCTGTGGTAGCCTTACTTATCTGACTTTTCAAATAGACAATTATAGCGAGTAGGTTGGTCGATATTTGACATGTCACAATCTCACTAGAGGAGATCATAACACGAAAAAAAGGCAATCCTTCCAAGCTGGATCCATCCTGCTAAGACCTCCAGGGAGCAATGGGCCTCTATCACTTTTAAAATATTTGCTTAAAATGGAAAGTCGAGACTTTAAGATGGTTAAATCGAGCAATATTTTAAAGTCACCTCTTCCTGTTATAAGCAAATATTTCCAAAGTGATATAGGTCTGTGTTATGATTTCTTTTCGTATTATGATATCCTCTAGTGAGATTGTGACATGTCATACATCGACCAACCTACTCGCTGTAATAGTCTAGTTGAAACAATGATGACCCATTAGCAACAGAACAAAAAAAAAATATATAAATAAATAAAAAAAGATTTTAAGATGGACAAAAAGTCTGAAACATCGACTGATATCAAGTAAATTTAATCAGTATATTTAGGGGTGTCATATTTATATTTTGAAAATAAATAAATTCTATAATTAATTCATCTTTATATCCTTTAAAAAAAAATTAATTTTTGAAGAAGGATGAAACAGAGATTTTAAATTAAACTAATATTATAATATTTTCTACAACATTAGCCAATTATTTGGTTACCTCATGAACCATTTTATCCAAACACGATATATACAGCCCACTCCATTGATTGGGTGTATCCTTAAGGTTTGCTGTACTGATGGTTATGGCAGATATTTAATTGAATTCCCTTATTTATAATTTTTAAAAATGTGAATGTTTACTATTTTGTGTTGTAATAATTATTTTAAAAATATATATATTTATATAATGCATGCATTATACTTTCTCGAACAATTTGTTATTATTGGCTTAAAAAAATTTACTAACCTTATTCTTGGCACGTCAAGTTATTTTGTTGAATGTCCAAACTTCTTGATGATAGTTTGAACCTTATCCAACTAGTGGTACCACTTTTGTGAAAAGAAACTTTTGTTTGAATATGAATTACAAACTCTTAGTTAACTTATATGGATATACAAGAACACCTGCCTTGATTGAGATAAAAAAAGATTAAATACGAGATCCCAATCCACAAACTTATATATATTCCTTCTGTTAATACGATTTTCTAAAAAAAATCCTTTATAATCCGTGGTTCCTCGTTCTGGAATTACCTACCCACATCCATATGTAAAACCTCTTCATTAACCACATGTTAATATAAATTATTTCTTCTCAACTATCAATTTACCTCAAATCTGTAATGATAAAACAGGTTGAATGGTGTATATATTTTTTTCATTTACATGTTCTAATTTATTTTATTTATTTTTGTATCTGCTTTTCCACTATTTTATTGTTACTTATATAAATGATTGACCGTATTTTTCTGTATATGAAGGAGATAGTCGGGGGGATGCAGTAAAAAAAGAACACAAAATTGTTAACAACTATTTATTTGCTGACGTTATGCCCCACTTTGCTGGGAAAAAAGATACAAAACAACTAAAAATATGTTGACATTGTGAGATAGCAAGATACAAACAAGTAAACTTAGGTGGGGTTAAAAGTTATGTAAACATAAGTGAACATATATATACAAAAAAAAAAATAACATAGACTATTAGATTTAAAATGAACAGGAGACGTCATAAAATGTAAAAATAGAAAAGTAGATATAAAAGGAATAAGAATTGTACACACTAAGAGAAGGAATACTAAGGAAATAAAATGAGAATAAATAAAGGTCATGAAAGAATAAAAAAAAGTATAATAATAATATTAAATAAACAAAGAACAAATCATAACACCCAAACATCCACCTGTCGTGTTTTAATGACAGTGAACTAGTGACAAAAATTGGATGTGGAATAGACTTGAGTGGGGGAGATGACGGTTAAATGCGGTTTACACATTAGGGGAAATACAAAAAAAAAAAAAAATGTATAAATGTATGATAATTATAATAACTATTATTATTATTTAGTATAGGAAACATAAATATAAATTTAATGATAAAATACGTAACTAATTAAAAAAGTGACATATCTTTAAAAATGCAGTTAACATTATACAATGAAGACAATATAGATACAGTACAATAATATTTCTTTGTTACTTTATGTTGTGAGTATTTATAAATATCAAGCTTGAAATTTTAGCTCTATTTTTTTATTTCAAATTTATTTTTTATATTACTATTTTTATTATTTTAATATTTAGTTATTAAACCATTATATGACAGACAATTGGCACTTAGTGTAATTTTTCTTAGGGGGCTAGGCGTCCCAGCATAAAATTGCTTTTCATTTTTCTTCTAATTTTTTAATTAAAAAAAATTTTTCTGTTTGTTTATATCCAATCTAGTTCAAAAAGTGGTACATAATTTTCATTTAGAAATAATTAAAAGAGAAACATCTTTTTATAAAGCTATAATAATTTTATTTTTAATTCATTGGTTGCCAAGAACAGGGTTAAGGCCATATCTAGACTATGTGGTCATTGAAGGTTTTTTATATTCACAAATATTAAATTAGGTACTGTGTTATCTTTATTTATTATTCTAAATAACATTTCTTAAAAATGATTGCGTAGCTGGCTCATCAGGAAACGGACACAGCAAACCAAGTAAGAAATATTAAAATTAATGAAGTTTTTTTTTTTTAACACAAAATGTGTGTTAAGTAGATCTTTTATTAATTTAAAAAAAAAAATTGAATTAGAAGTTTTAACAAATATTTCTTGAAGATATAATATTTTTCGGATGATAAATTAATTATTATTATCTTGTATAGATTGTATGACCCGTAGAAGCTTACTCTTTATTTAATTTTTGTTTTTAATTATTAACATTAGTTCAAAAAATATTGATTAATTTATAATGTGCATAATTTCAAAACAAAGTGTTAATATGTGAGAAAATATTCCCTGATTTAGTATTGACGTATTAGTCAAAAGTTGAGGTATTTTTATAGGTTGTTGCCTAGGCTTTATATTCAATTTATGGTACTTATTTTAACAATGAGTCAATTGGTTTATGTTTATTGAATAATTTATTATATTATTTGTCTGCCCAAAAGGTCATTTGTCTCTTTGATAGAAATAATTAGGTTTGTAAATCTTGCATTGCTTACGATAATAGCGTGGATAGTTGGTTGTGTGTTGAAATCATTTTCAATTTATTAATTTATTTCTGGTAATATAAGTTGTAGGTATTTTATTTGTTAATGTGGGGTGATTTTATAATTTTCTTTTCTTAAATTATTCTGTTATAAATATTTCTTTTCAAGAGTATTATGACTAATGATTTTGATTTGATTCCACCTTGTTTTAGCATGTCCACTGCTGTGATCTTGTCGTGTCAAATAACTTAGCTTAATTTTAATTTTTAGTTATCCTTCTTATTTTGTTGTTTAGGGAGTGCAGATATGGTAATGTGAATTGGGAATCATCCGATGAATAAGTGTTTCTTAACTATAGATTTTTTTTGATAACTATTGTATTAATTTATCTTTACCAAAATCTTATTGTTTTTCATAATTAGAAGGATAATAACTATTGTATTGCATTAACTTTATCAAAATCTTATACTTGTGAAAAAGTAAAAGGGATGAAGATGAAAAACTTAGTCTTGACTATAATTGTACAATAATATCTTCTTTTTGGTTTATTTAGGTCGTTTTTGATGTTGTCCTTAGTTTCATATATAGAAGATCTGTTTTTACTCAGTTATGGTTAAAATATTTTTAAAAATTTTGCACAGGTTATTTGTTTCTGCTATTAATTTAAATTGTATGTAATGAAGTTTTTAAATTTTTGTTTATACAGGATGTTTCAGGTTTAAATGTCCTAATGGAAAAATATGAATTAAGGATCTCAAAACAAGAAAAAAAATTCTCTATGGAGGTATAATAGGTCCATTAATGTTTTACTTATGAGATATTCTCATCTAAAGATTTTCATTATCAGGAATGTTGGTTTTTTAAATAAACAAATTAATATGTGTTCCAATTACTTTTTTAAGGAAATATTAACACTAAAATTCATATTAAATGTTCAAAATGAATACTTTAAGCGTTAAAACAGGCTTGGTATTTTTTTTCCTCAGCAGTAATGGCCGAATGGCACTGGATATTTGTTATCGTCATACTCTCCAAATCTTATGCCTCTGGGTTTTTTTTGTTTGTGGTGACATTGAGCAAAACGCCTGTGCAGCTCTGGTCAATGACCTTAATTCTTTATGAAGATGGATAATTTAAACTAGCTGTTTAGTCAGCACTGCTGTAGAAGAAAGATAATTATTCTGTTACTGTTTATGTTTATTATTACTTTGCCGATCCTGTCTCAATGCTCATGGTTCCCTTTTAACAATATTTAGTGTGAGTGGCAATGTTTACATTTCATTATTAAAGCAGTTGGGACAAATATTAATTTATTTATAATTAAAATAAAAATCTGTACCACAGCAACCTATGAAGGGTCAGTATTTTTTAAGGAAGTATTGTTACTAGATCATCGGTTGTGTTAGGAGGTAATATGGTCAGAATCACCCTTGACCGCCTGGGTACTTACTTTATGAGGCTGAATGAATCCCAGAGGGCTCCCAAACCCACAGGTCTTACTCACAGCTAGAGTAACAGAATAATTATTTGTCACAGCCGTATTCGAACCGAGGTCCTTGGAGTTAGTAGCAGTACATTACCATGAGCCGTGCTACTCCCCATTGATTTATTTATTATAACCTAAATTTATAACAATGAAAATCTTTAGATTAAAATATCTCCTAAACAAAGTGTTAATAGACACACCTTTATCGGAAATTTTTTTCTTGTTTTGAGATTCTTAATTCATATTTTCTGTTATGACTATTTAACACTGAAACACCCTGTATAAAAAATGTAAAATCAATTTTTTACTTGATTTTTTTTTTTTGGAAATGGATAAGGCAGAATTCACCTTATGATTATATGATAAGGTCATTGGTATTTATTTTTTATTTTTGTGAAATATTTTTGAGTGAAATTTTTATTTATATGTTTTAAACCCTTCCCATTTTATTTATATACTATCAAATTCAGTTATGATTAACCATTATTTTGTATTATGAATTTGATTTTTGAATTTAAATTTTTAAGATTATTTATCCAGTTTGATAATAGCGGGTCAGTTAACATAAGATGGTGTTAGGTTCCCCCGAGGCAGCTGCGATGCCTTCGTACCCTTCAGTGCTGAAAGACAAGGATAAGCCCGGGGGCAAGGCCCCGCCGCCCCCGGTCCCTCCCCGTGGTCTCCCTCGCAAGCAAAATACAGGTCCAAATTTTTAAAAACTTGTGTACAGTAGGGCTCAGTATAAGTTGGGCTGCTATTAAAAGATACTTTCTCTACCTCTCATGTTGTTTTCATTTTTTATTATTTGCTTATAAAATATTAAATTTTTTTTTTTAAAATAAGATAATAAGATATAGAGCTTATAAGAGTATAAAGTTATAGATGTTTTGAGTAGACTTTGCAGTAGTTGTTCTTAGCTGTTCATGTTCTTTTACATTATTATGTTATCATACTGCAACAGAGGTTTCTAAAGTGTGGTTACTCAACAATATAAGGGTGATTAATCGTAGAAAGATGGTTCAGGTGGCAGTCTAAAGATGTATAAAAAATACCAAAAAAAACTTTTTATTAGTAACCAATATTTTGTCCCACTTTGCAGGGCTTCATGAAAACAAGATTCCAACATTGTAAAGTTTGACAAACTGTAAGAATATACATGAAATTGTTACGGTGATGTTCTCGAAGTGGTTGAGGACTTTAACTACTTTGGGACCTACATAAATAGATTGGAAAATAGCAAATAGGATTCTAGTGCTAACAATCTATTTTAGCATAAGCAACAGCCTCATCGAAATGTGGGGCATGATACCAAATTCCTTATTTACATATTTAGAGCTGGATGATGCTTGAAAGGCAGATATGCAGAATCACAGGAGCTGAAATAAAATTCTTGTCTAATTTTCAGGAAAAACTAGATAAGATCGCATAAGAAATGAAATGATTAGAGAGAAGCTGAAAATTCCCCTGCTGAAATCCACCCTAGAAAAAAGACAGGACAGATACAGTTCAGTCATATATTTCAAATTTGGGAGGACCGGGAACCCAGAAAGGCAATGAAATCTCGACCCACTGACAAGAGGCCACGTGGAAGGTCTAGAATTTTATATTAAGATTATCCAATTATTATTAAAGATTATCCGAAGTCAGTCCAAGAATTGAAGTAACTCAAGGACTGTTAGGCTTAGCAGCATCGGATTGAAGCCCAGCCATGCTAGAATATGGCACAAAGGAGGAAGAAGGAGAAGAAGATAAATTAAATAAAAAAATTATTCAAACACATTACAAATATAAAATAAAAATTGCTTGTTAACTGGACTGAAGAGTATAATCCCTACATCTTTTGTGACCCCCACCCAGAACCATCTTCCTATAATTAATTACATTTTTTCAATTTCCGACAATCAATAATCTTCCATCAAAATATAGGTAAGTGGAAGTAAATAATTTAATGTTTAATCAAGATTAGCTTTTGAAAACTTAAACTTTTTTTTTTTAAATGTTTATAATAACAGCCGTCTGTGTGCTTCTGTAATCAGATTAATAGAAAAATCAAGATTAATTAATACTAGTAAAAATTTTCTTCAAAAGATGTGAAGTTTTATTAATAATATTTTAGTTTCATAGGAATATATTTTTCTTGTATTACTAAGCCACTTGTTCACTTCAAGACTTAATTTTCTTGATCGTTTTTTCAATAAAATTTCTAATTCATATTCCTTTAATAATCAAAGAATTTTTAATGACGAGTAGATAGTTGGTGGTCCGGTCCGAGAATAACACTAATATGTAAAAACTTATTTAATAGCGCCAACGTTTCGGCCAGAATTTGAAGCCTTCATCAGGGCTAAGAACTAAAAAGAAGATAATAACCAAAATGAATAAGAGGAATTACAAAATGTATAGAAAATAAGAAAAAACTAGCATTATATTTACAAAATAGTATTGAAAGACTTCTATAGTCATAAGTACTATAAGAAGATACTGGGTGTATCAGAAAAGTAATAATAAATTTAAGTAAGAGAAAAGAACAAATAATAAAATACATATGAAAATCTAGTTAGTAAATATATGTACAAAATGAAAAATATTTAAAATAAAATAATGAAAAAAAAGTGGGAAATGAAATTTGTTGGTAATTAAATATGTAAGTAAAATAACATAAGTGCTATTATGTTATATAATATTAATTAATGTTTTTTCTTGCTTTTTTTTTCATCTGTATTTTATCATTTGTTTCTTCTTATTTACTTTTTTTATTTGTTTTCTCATACAGCATTTATCTTCTTATAATACTTTTATGACTTTAATTTTTTTAATTGTTGAGGTGAAAAAAAACTTCCAAATAGAATATAAACTACTCTATATTTTGCTTGTACAACGTTTCAGGATAATTATCCCATACTCATGCACCTTTGTATTATAGTACCTAGAATTGTAACAATTAAGCTATTCTTATCAACAATTTTAATCTATGTTATATGTGTTATATTTTAAATTCTTGTAATCATATTTATCACATATTTGTTGTATTTTCAATTTCCATATTTTTTAACTTAAATGGATTAAAATTGCTAACATAGTAATAGGAAATATAGTGCATTCGTTTGTGCTAGAGAGACAGATGAATGCACCAATAGTGAAAGACAGTAATTTAAATAATATAGTTATCAAACAATTTTAAACCATAAGTGTATAGATGATATAATTTCATTATGGGAATAGAAAATATGACAAATATGTGGTAAATATGATTATAAGAATTTTAAATATACACATATAACATAGATACAAATTGTTGATAAGAAAAACATAATTTTAGAATTGCAAAGGAGCATGAGTATGGGATAATTGTCCCGAAACGTTATACAAGCAAAATATAGAATAGTTTATATTATATTTGGAAGTTTTTTCCACCCCAACAATTTAAAAAATTAATATAATCAAACTTCCTAAAAAGAAAATCCAGAACTTATATTACTATATATTCAATACTATTTTGTATCTATAATGTTAGTTGTTTTCTTATTTTCTAATCATTCTTTAATTCCTCTCATTTCTTATTCAGTGGCCGTACACCCAATCATCTCATAAAAATATTTTTTTATTTATAAACTCACTTTTTATCCAAGCACTGATACAGTTATTCCTTTGCCCAATCCTTCGATTTTTGGGACCACCACAAAGTAAATACTAACTGAAATGAACATAAAACTACTTGTGTGAACTCCCAGATCGCAATTAAAAAGAAAAAAGGTTTTTAATTTTGATACTTAAGTCAACAAAATTTCCTATTTTATTTCTTTTGTGCATTTAATTATCGTTCAGCTGGCTATGAGTCCTTTATTTTTGGAACAGAGAGGCAGCGGAAGTAAAGAGTTTTAGATATCAAAAAACTTTTATAATTAGATGTATTTAAAGCAGTAACATCTTTCATCATTTTACATATTTATATAAATATCTAATTATATGTTTTCATAAGTATATGAGTTATGTACACAAGTTTATTTTGTTTTCTTCAAATGTATGCTTGCTATTATTGTGTATCAATTTCCCATTTTTTTTAGTGTTGTAGTGTTGCATCCCGATAGCCGTTCTATTGCATTGTTTGTCAATTGTCCAGTGTTTTTGATTACTTTATGCTCAGGCTGTGATATTTATATGCACATAAAGTTTTCCACAGAAACAAAAAAAAAAGTTTTACGAACAATGTGCATGCTGAAACAACTAAAAGCACAGTTTTCACTATCGTACTTTTATTTATTTATTTTTTGTTCTTAATTTGAATTAACAGCACTAATGATAAATATTCAGATTGTGCAAACGCATATCATTTTATAGGACAGAGTGACTATGCTATGTTTAGAAACATTTATTTGCTGTGTTTAAATATTTTTAAATATGTACTTTTTTACTTATATTATTGTGATTATTGTAGAATTAAGTGCTTTTTTCTTTTCTTTATTTTTACCTACAATGTTTTTTTTTTTTTTTTATTATAAGCAATGTGTTTCACTCTGAATTCACCCTTTCATATTTATTTTCTCATAAATGAAGTATTCATTTTAAAATCCTTAATTTTTAAAAATATTTCACTTCCACTACCATCTTGTCTTTGTTTTATGAACTAACTGTGCCCGGTAGTTTCACTCCTGTTAAATTTGGATGAAATGATGAAGTCAAAACTACAATAAATTAGTCTGAAGAAATAAAATAAACCGCTGGTCTTTTGGCCTAGAATAGAATAACTACTTTTCAAGTCAAAAAACGTAACTTTGACAGGAGCGAAAATAAATATAAAAACAAAAGCAAATACTTTTAATGGGTAAACGTTTTACTTCTGGATATAAGAAACTCAATAAAGAAATGAAATCTTTTCATTGTATGGGTTTCTAGGTATATACAAAAATTCACTGCGCTACACCCGGCACTGGTCATCATATTCTGGTAACATTACGTTTACTTTAAAATTTGGAGATGAAATATACCTCCATACACAGCTTGTTATATATCAAAATGTACAATTTTACTGGATAAAAAAAAAATTTCGAATTGGTGTTTTTGACTAATAAATCCTATAGTGGGAAAACAGTTTTTAAAATAAAATCTCTACTATTGGTTTATGATTAAACCCGTTTCCCAGTTACCATACTGATTGTTAAGGTGGAGGGGAAGGCTGTTGTTTTACGTTAAAAACATTTTTTTTCTATAAAAATAATTTTTATTAGTAGGAACAAATATTCTATAAAATCAATTTATTATTTATTTTTTTACGTATTTTCAGAATAATACTTAAATCTTTATTACCGAGAAGTTTTTCTAAATGTGTCGTTTAGGATGCCAATTTGAGAACCATTGAACCATTTAATGTAGTAACACAATCTGAAATACCTAATATTAATGTAAAGAATAAGTTATTTATTAAATAAATCAAAACTTGTATCCTTTTTTGTCTCAACACTTTTTATTTTAACAGTCCAATGTTTCGGCCATTTTAGCCATCCTCAAGGACATCTTCAATTATAAATTCTTCCTCATATTAATATAGAATTACTTTTGCAGGCTATTCTGCCCAGGTCATTCATTAATTATAAGTTAAAAACCTATTTTTTTAATTTAAAATCACAAATATCCAATTCTTCTTATATTAAAATTATCGAGACAAAATCACTGCCATATACACAAACCATTTATATAGATTAATTATTATAGATAAATGATAGTAATTTTGTGTGGATAATTTTAATATAAGAAGAATTAGATATTTGTGATTTTAAATTTGAAAAATAGGTTTTTAACTTATAATTAATGAATGACCTGGGCAGAATAGCCTGCAAAAGTAATTCTATATTAATGTGAGGAAGAATTTATAATTGAAGATGTCCTCGAGGATGGCTAAAATGGCCGAAACGTTGGACTGTTAAAGTAAAAAGTGTTGAGACAAAAAAAGTATACAAGTTTTGATTTATTTAATAAATAATTACTTTGTCTCAAGAATTTGAAATAATATAATTAAAGTAAACAATAAGTTCAACCTTATTAATAACCTTAACCCGGGGAGGTGTAGCCTGAGCATATTTTGCTCATGTTGGGAAATAAATGTCTATATTTTGCTAGTATTTCATCTGTTTTGTTTATACTTTAGGTCTACTTTCCGTTAACCCTTTGATTTTGTTATTGCCACTTGTTTATGTTACTCCCTCTATTACCTCCCCACTTTAACTGAATTCAGTTTGGTTCTGGCCTCCTCAAAACTATAAGACTGAGCATTTCTCTCACCAGTACACTCCTTACATAACATATTTTTTTCTCATTTGAGCATTTTCCTCACCTGGAAACCTGCGTTTATTTTAAATCATGAACCGAGGCGAGAAGATCTTAAATCTTTTATGAAATCTGGATTTTCAGCCCCTGATGGAAGAACTACTACTTACAATTTCAATTTTAAATTGGATTAAAAGTAATCGTAAAGATTTTTGCCATCATCACATTCAATTATGTAGAAAAAAAATAGTAGAAATTGTCTACCATACGATAAATGCTCTTGGAACACCTCTTAGGGGACAAAAAGTAGAACACTCCTGGCGGGTTAACCTTAACCTTGAATACCCTTAACAAGTTCAAGATGGTTGGTGGTAGTGACACATCAGTATGACAAATTCATTTGAAAGGGATTATCTCAAGTAAGTAAACATGTTGTGTTAGACACATGTTTATATAATGCTTTAAAAGTATTGGTAAATTTAGATATTGCCGTGTTAGTTTAATGGAGACATTTGCATGGTTTTAAATAAATAGACAGCTTTTATGATTGAAATTTTATCATTATTTTTTTCATAAAGTTTATAAAAAAAATTATTCTGTTTTGAAAAATATATATTTAAAAAGATATTGTCATTTTAGGTCAATGCTCAATTTTCAATAATTCAATTAACCATTTTATTTTGACATTTTATATATATATATATGTTTTTGTGGGTCTCGAGGATTTATCAATAATATAACTATATTTAGACAATGTTTTGCTACTTTATTATTTGTTTAGTCATGCCCTACAATAAAAAACCACAGCTTTTTAGGACAAATAATTTCTTCAACTAATTATTATAAAACTACATGTACATAGTATAATTTAAGATTAATTACTATTACAATTAAAATATTACTTACAATTGTCTATTACAGTTTGTTCTACTTTGCTATGATCTAACTAACTCTAGACTTGTGCTAGAATGGAATAGGATTGAGATGTAGGTGCTTTGGTTTTTCCCAATACGTAACCATGAAATTCTGTTTTGATATTTCAGAACACATTTTAGACAAACAGGACATAAATTCCAATTTGATACACCAAAAATCATTCATCGGGAAAAAAACAACTTTAAGCAAAATTTAAATGATATGGTTACTATAGAAAAATGTAAGGATCGGGCAATCAACAAAAAATCTTATTTATATTCATGTTACTCTAACCTAATAAATAGATAAGACATAATCAACTACACTAGATAGAATACAAAAGAGGAATAACGGATGGACTACCTGCTTGAAAGAACGGTTATGTTTTTGAGAAAAACAATACACTTTACCTCCATTTCAATCCTATTCAGTTCTGACACAAAACTGGAGTTAGTTGGATCATAGCAATATAAAACAACTGTAATAGGAAATTGCAAGCGATGTTTTAATTTTATTAGTTATTAATCTTAAATTATACTAAGTTAAGTACATGTAGTTTTATAATAATTAGTTGAAGAAATTATTTGTTCTAAAAAACTGTTTTTTTCATTGTAGGGCATGACTAACTAAACAATAAATTAGCAAAATATAGTTGTATATTGGCTGATCTTCAAGACCCACAAAAATATCTACAACAGTCAAGAAAAAAGTTATCAAAATATCTACATATATATTTACAGTTTTCATTGTTAGTTTAATAACTATTAAAAATAAATGGTAATAATTGAACAAAGGTTGTATATAGATTGGTATTGATTCGGAATAGGTGTATTTTATGTTCTGAAAACCAATGTTAGTCAGCATGGGTGTAATTTAATTATATCATTATGCTACTTTGCTTATACATTGGTACATCTGACAAAAAAAAATGTTTTTTTTTTTTTTATTTTGTGTTTGAGGTATTCCATAGATCATACTGTTAACTCCATAGATTGTACTGTTAACTGAAGTTAATTTGTAACAACTCTAATAGCTTTAAGAAAGTCTGTAGGACGACCTGAGTTAAGATGGTAACTATAGTCTAAAGTACTAACTTTGGAATACGTTCAGTTCTAAATAAAATCTAAACTTTTTTTTTTGTTAAATGTGCCACTGTTCTAGTACAGCAGCCAGTACTTATTTTATATAAAATCAATGCAATTCCAAGATTTATATTTTTAAATAAAATAAATAAATTATATATTTTTGAAACTGAATGGCTTATAAATCTGTATTATATTCTCTAATAATTTTGTTTATTTTATTATGTAATAAATTATATTCTCATTTTTAAATGAGTTGTAAAGTGTTAGCATGTGTATTGTTTTCGTTTCTTATTTGTTTTTCTTTTTTCTTAATGTAATACTGTATTGTTTCTCGATGATTTGTGAAATGTTAACATGATAAGGATGAAAATTTACTTAAAAGTATTATCAGTCGTAATGATATTCAATGAAATAAAGTATTTAGATAATTTTCATTAATGAATTAGTCATATATAATAATAGATTCTAATTAGTATTAAAAAATTGTATAGATTCATACAATGTATTTTAATCGTATTTTTTTATCTGTTTAGAATTTGTAATTGGATTATTTTTGCTTTCACTGCTAGCATGTGATTTTATTAATAAAACCAGAACTAAAATATTTCATAATGCAAAATTGATTCGGTGTCCAAATTTATCTGATGTTCTTCTTATTTGTGTATGTTGTATATTTTTTGGAAACAAATTACCATTTTTATTATGTAGGTGGTAACAAAAAAATTAATAAGTTAAAATATTTTTTTTAGTGACATAGTGGTATAAGAAATTAAAATAGAATTTTCTTATAAGAATTATTTCAAATGGAATTAAAAGTTTCATGCTAATGAAAGTATATTCGTAAAAAGTTTTGATGGATTTTTATTTTACTTTATAATTATTGATATTTAAAGCTTATAATAAATATACTCTTTGTTAAGAAATTTATCTCGGGTTGTTCAAGAGAGTAATAAATTATAAATTTTATTTTATTAAAAGTGGGTATGAATTGGAATTCTTTAATTTCATCCGAAATCATTACCGGTGACGATTAGTTATTTCAATCGGCATGTTTTAACTTTCTGAGCTTTTACAGAAAAGTAATGTGGGTTAATTGAGATGAAGATAATTTTTACTGTATGACAGTGGTAGAAAATATATTTTTATTTCTATTAACGAATACTTACTATAAAAATAGAGTATAGAGTAAATTACTAAAAAATGGTAGTAATTACATTTCTAAATTATTTTTTTTATTACATCAATGACCATCAAGATTTGTCACCAAATCCTCTATGTCAACACATTACTAGTGTATATTTTCATAGGATTTCATTTTTTTTAAATGATGGGGTTTTCTTGATCTCATATTTTTTGGAATGTTAAGACCAATAGATGAGGGATATGGAGCAATAAGGGGCACAACTCCATTCTACAAAAATATTATAAATTAAAAAAAAAAAAGAAATCCAAATTCAACTTTTTAGATAAATTGTTAGTCTTTTTTAAATATTCAGCATTAAGAAATCACCCTGAGTCACCTGGAATCTGCTCTATTCTTCACAAGTGAATATGAAAGCTTGACATTTCTTTTCTTATTCGTATCTTCTTTTAAATATCTTGGTTTTGAAAAACTTTTCGCCCTGTTATGTTATGTTTATTTTTAAATTCGTGTTTGAATTAATTATAATTCTATGGTAATCTTTAAAAAGAGAAATACAGACATTGTTTTTTTGAAAGCTTCTTGTATGTTTTATTAGTACCTTTGAATTATTTATCTAGTTCCACTATTGTGTTTGCATATTGCGTTTATAATACTTTTGCAGATGCTAAAGGGGACATGACCTCAAATTCCCTCCGTATACCTCACGGCCACACAAACTCCAATGGTACGGAAAGCAGGCAGCAGGCCAGATTTAGCCCCAAGCGCATTTACTACCCCCAAAACCAGAGTAAATTCACCCCCTTCTTTCCCCCTTATTTTATTATTTCTTTTACATGTTGTCTTGGGTTTATATTTATCCATTCTTTTATTTATTTACAAATATTACTTAAGTACTATGTTTTTACAATTCTGAATTTAGCTGTATAAATTATTATGATTAACTTTATTATTGTTGTTTTTATTTTTAGCGGTATTAATTTTTAAATTATTAATTATCAATCATAATCAGTCAGGAAAGATATTCTTAGAATCTTACTAAACCCACAAGGTAAAAAATAAAACCATATAAGAAGACAATTTTGTATTAATTTTATTTTATTCATATATATGTTTTTTGACATTTTGACTTTTTCAAAACTTTGTTCTACTTCTACATCTCACAAGGAGAGAGCAAGGTCTTGGGGTTACAGATTTAGTTCAAATTTTGTAAAATGGTAGATTTAGTTTCCCTGTTTTATAATGAAATATAGGTTATAGGGGCCACTACTCAATAATTTTTTTAATATTTGCAATTTACTCTTTAAATTCAGTTCTGTAGCATATGATTACAAGTAATGGATTTAGTGTAGCAGCAAAGGATTCCGGTGTTCCGGATTTCGGTGTTCCTTCAACCTCTGTACAACTTAAATACTTAAACCTATCTACCTGTTCAAACGTATTACCTCTTATATCAATATCACCGAAATTGCTCGTGTTTCTACTGCTAACCGTACATTTTGTTTTATCTGTATTTATTTTAAGACCTAACATTTATAAAAATAAAATTTGAAGAAGATGGTCAGGGGTGTTTTCAAAAGGAAACAAAAAATAATTAACAACTATTTATTATTAAACAGTTCGGTCAAAGTCGAAACAGACTGTTTTAACATCTTTCAACTCAAACCGCCCTGATGAAACTCTAGAAAGTGGGGCTTTGTTAAATATTTTGATAATGTACGATCATTACATATTTCATAAAATAAATTAAATTAAATTAATAAAAAAGATTATTCTTAAAAAGGTTTATTTTTTACAATGTTGGTTTAATGGAGTCCTAAGAATACTTTTTCTCAATCATTCTGATTGATAATTAATTTTATAAATTATCAAATAGTCGGCAGAATAATTTTATTTATGTTCCCATATGCTTAATAGAAAGTAAAATTAGTTTTCATTATGTATCTAAAATTATTTGAAATATATATTTTTTAAAATTATGTTTGACTTTAGTTGTTATAGATTTTTTCTTATATTTTGTTAATTATTCCACTGAAACTATTGAATACGTACTGACTATTACCACACTAAAACCTATTAATCGACCATCGATATGGCTTTGTAGACTGCTATTGTATTTGAATTGATTTTTATCTGAAGAAAAATACTAGCAAACTCCAAGCCTTTCTCACACACAAAATATAACCTTCTCATGTTATTTGGATATGGATGGGATCTTTTTTATTACTTTTGCTGTTAAATTTTTGTATAAAATTTGCATTATTGTATGATTTTATAGCTTTAGTTTATCATTGACTTAAGCTCGCCACTAAGGACTTTAAATAGCAGTCTTAAAGTTTATAACAGTTGATTGGTTTAGGTTTTGGTGTACTGTAAGCAGAGTTAAGCAAAAATTAGCTATAGATGAAACTATAGCTAAAATTGGCATAGATACATTATTTATTCATTGATGGTTCATTCATGAATAAGAATCATATTCATGACAATTTTAGCTGCAGTTTTATCCATAGCTAATTTTTGCCCTTCTCTGATTATAAGCAATCAGTTTGCACCATTTATCTTGTACTTAATTAAGCCAAATTCAATATTTGCTAGTAATTAATAAATTTTGTAAGTTATATGTAAGTAGTTATGATATGTAAGTTAGGTAATTAAGGTATAACCATAAATATAATACTTATATTTATTGCAGTAGATTATTTATTTTTTAACAAGCAGTTTGGAATATGACACAGCCTAGTAGGCTTATGCACAATCATGGCACATAGCTCATCACCGCTTAGAATTTATTTTTACATATTTATTATTTTATTTTACATATTTGCTTATGGATTTTATGATTTGTAGGAATTTTGGGCTTTCCGTGCAGTTCGACGCCTCCGCCAACTTTTGAAGATGCCATTCGATCAGACCCAAATATAGACGGCGCTTCACCTCGCCACAGACCCACTTCCAGGCATAGTACAAGGTAGTTACTAGGTTTTTATTATATTAATTATTTCTATTTTGTTATTTTTAATTATTCGACCCCTTAATGGCAAATGCTTGTTTGGCTCTTGCATCCTCATGCAGCATTTAATTAAAATTGGTTATTTTTTTAGTTATAATTGAGATAATTACGACTATGAATGTTATGTAGAACAATTCGCATATCTTATCTTTATATTTAAATTTTTTTAAATAGATCTTTTTTTTTATTTCGTTGTCTATACCTTTTTTTTGTATATATTTGTTGGATCCATAGTGAGATGATGGCGACAAAACACGTTGTTACTTTCCATGAAGAACATGTAAGGTAAGCAGGGCAGAACGTAAAAAAACAAAGAAAAAAGTTAGTGTTTAATGTGTGTATTAACAACAAATCCAGCTGCTTACTTACTTTGTTCTTACCTTTTAACAAACTTTGCTTTGTTTGTCTTCTTAAACTAATCATAAATTTTAAATATTAATATAAATTATTTTTAAAAAAGTTAAAATTTCTCCTTTCATTAATTGATTTTTCGAAGTAATGTAAGGATTTAATACAAATAGATATCAGTTTGGTTTTGGCCTTGTTTTTTTTTTTTCAATTGTTTGTCTCTTTTTTTCTCAATCTTCTGTTTTGTCTTTTCTTCCGATTTCCTATTGATTTATGTTTGACTTGAATGTTTTATGTATTTCTTTGGTGAGTGATCTATATTTTATTTATGAATTTCTCCTTTAAGACTTGCTGTAAGCTCACAATTTTCAGAACTGGCCTACTATTAATTATTTAATTAAATGAAAACAAAAAATTAATTCAATGCCTAATAAATTTTGACAAATATTTGTTAGTGGTATTCATTATAATTTTTTGTTCCCATTGGAAAAGTGATTGTATTTTTTTTATGATTTATTATTATTTAATTTATTCTTCAAGAGCCTGAAGGATTTATGAATTGAAGAGTTTTTATTCAGCAGAATTAGTTAGAACAGTGATTCAGTTCTTGGTCTTTCACGCTTCACTTTTAGATTGTGCCAGTTGAAAAAATTAATTGTGATCAGACAGTAGGTTTACTTTGCTTTTCATTTTAATGGATTTTATTTTATTGGAATGCTCTTTTCTTCATAAAGTGAACACAGTTTTCTAAATATATTTTTAAAAAGGAATTGCTTTTAGTTTAAGTATCTTTTAAGTGTATGCTTTATCCGATATCAACCTTTTTTTATGTATTGTTAAAAATCTTAAATTCTATCCTTTTCAGTGGTTTTTAAAACTATTATAATGTCTTGTGTTTTGTTTGTTTTTCTTAATTTTTCTTCATATGTATTAAGTTTAATATTACCTCTCGGCTATAAACCCCCCTTTGCATGCATCAACCATCCTACTCCTTCCTTTCTCAGTGCCCACCTGCTATGAGGTGAACAGTAGTGAGATAAACTAGTAGTGAGGGTAGCTGTGTGTGTGTCGTAGTGTGTCAGAAGTGAGGCTAGAGTGTCGGTCAGACAAGTCGACGCTGAGCGTTGAGAGCAGTGGTTCCAACCTCGGGCGCCACTTTGAAGGATCGACCCCAACGTGGACTGAGGGAACACCTTCTTTTACCGAGAGCAGTTCCAGTGGAGATATTGGTATGTTTCCATTAGTATTTAGAAATTATTATTATTATTTTTTTTTTACTGTATATTTTTACTAATATGTGTTGTATGATGAAATAATTTAAAATTTAATCATCTTTTCATGGATTATAAAGCTTTTATAACTGATATTTAATTTGATTTAATTTAATGATATATTTAAAAGTGTGTCATTTTGCACAAATGTTTTATTTTTCCTAATTCTATATTTTATGCATAGGTAAGTGAAGGTAAAAATTGATAAAAAAAAAAAAAACACTATTATTTGCAATAATTTAAAAAATGTAATAGGTACTATTATATCTTCGTAAATACTGAACTTTGTCACCAATATTTAGTTCATTCCATTTTTCAATCCAGTATTTTCATTCTAATAGTAAAAAGGGTGAAATAAAACACGCTTAAATTATATCAGTGGTTTTAAAAATATATTTTTATACATATCAACATAAAGTGATTTTTATGGATATTAAAGTACATACACATATAAACTTTGATATGTACATTTTTATATGTATTCAGATTTGATGTATTTATTCTTTATGTGGAATCTAAGTCATTTCACAGAAGAGCAGTTACTATAGACTTTTTATAAGTATCAATATAATATAAAGTACAATAATAATATTTTAAAGTATTGTAACAAAATATAAAAAAAAAAAAAAAAAGATCTTATCATTTACTAGTTTTGTCATAATAAATTGATTTGTTTATTTAAACGTGTACTTTATTTATAAATGAACATGAAAAGATGATTTTAATTCATGTTAATGGTATTAAATCATTATTGGAATTATCACATTATTGCAGGAAGGTATCTATTGATTTTTTTTTTTTTTTATTGCATAAGATAGTTGAATGTATCAAGTAGACTGTAGGAAGATAGTCTGTTTGGCGGTCAATAAAGGTACCGTAATAGTAAAAAATATATATATATTTAATTGTAATTCAATTAATTATTTTTTAAATACGATTTTGTACCTTTATAGACCGCCACACGGTCCATCTTCCTATAATCTACAATATTTTTTTTTAATTTAGGGTTTTTTCACCTTTGTGAAATTCTTCTCTCATTGCTCAATCTGATGCTTAAATTTACTTAGTGTTTAGAGAATAAAGAAATTCTAGATACTATTTATAGTTCTAGATATTAATTAAAAAATTTCCTCGAGAGTGAAAAGTTATTGAAAAAAAAATCAATTGATACTTTTCTGCCCTACAACATCCAGTTATGAATAATGCTACTGCTTCTTACTTAAATGTTTTAGTTGCATTGTGTTGAAGTTTTTCTTTTCTTTTTTATTTATAGATAAACGGGGAAAAGGGATTGGAATTCGTTAAGCATGTAAATTAGAGTTCAAGTATTTTGATGACTATTTTACTGTGGAATGTTTTTGTAGCATGCTGTTTGTTTATATTCAGATGTCGATTTTAACTATCGAGGAAAAAAAAAAATTCTTTCCAGAGCAATTTATTTAAGGTGAAGGTAAATTTGTTAAATTTAAAGGCTAAATTATTTTACCAATTTTAATTTACTAAAAATAAGTTCTACGTTTCGGCTTACATGCCATCTTCAGGAACAAAAATTTCTTCAAATTATTTTGGTTAAAAACTTAATTAATATTGCTTTAGAATTTTAGTTTCTCAATAATATTTGCATAACATTATTTATACAATTCTATCCATTTGTAAATTACGTGTAAATAATAATGTAATTGATGAAATTTATTATTTTTTATGTATATATTGTAGTATTAAGTATTTGGATGCCATAATATATATTGAACAAACAAAACAAAATTTAAACCTCAGATTAATTAATTATATTTAATATTATAATTAATGAACCCTAAAATATATATATAATTTTTCGAATGGTTTATCTCCACATTGTACCAATTTCAAGTATAATTATGACTTTAAAAAATCTAAAATAATAAAAACAGTAGACACTAATTACAAATGTAAAATAATCTAATAAATTTAAATTAATAAAAATTTAAATAATACTTGTCATTTAAAAATGGATACAAATAGTATGAACATACTATATGCAAATATTATCGACAAACTAAAATTTTGGAGTAATATTAATGAAATAGTTAACCTAAATCATTTAAATTAGACATATTAAATTCTACATTATAAAATTATACCGCAACCATCTTGATAATCCTCTTACACCTACTGAGCTTTGGATTTGGAATATGTGAGTCCGTACTAGAGTGCATAAATGTATTATTTCTTCCTGAAGATTGCATAAATGCTGAAACATAGGACATATTATTTATAAATTAAAATTATTTAAATAAACTTGCCTTTAAATTTAACTTAGCCTTGCTTCTCTTTATACAAAAAGGTTCAGAATAGTTAATTAAAGATTAACTTTCCTTTGATTTAAATCTTTTCAAACAATAATTCCGAGTTGTCTTAACCACACATGAAAATAGACTTAAGTCCTTTATTTTATGAGACTATTGCAACTCAAACACTAACAATATATCAATAATAATTGTGTTTTCACTGAAACCTCTGGGTACACTTCACACGTCCAGTATGTCAGATAAATCAAAATTGGCTTGATTAGTTTAAATACTATATATGAATTTAATTTTTTTTTTCATACCCTATGGTTTTTGCTATTGATATTATATTTATACCAATTGATAATTTGATATAATCTATATTTAAAAGGTGGTCTTAATTAAAAATTATTTCAACTTAGTCATTAAAAGTGTTTGCTTACTGTTGTAAAAACGTAAGTGGAGATTATCTTATAGTTTCTTTGGTGTATGTTTTTTTTTTTTTTTTAATGGTGTTGTTATTCATGTTTATGTGATAAAAAATAGTGTCTTGTTATTTGTGTAGATGGTGATGTTGAATGTTTTCTGGAATGTTTAATCGTAATTGTGTTAGTTTGTGTATGTTACATACATTTGTTTGAGTAAATTTTCTTCCATTTTGGCTGATGCTGTGTTGTCTTAAGTTTTGACCAAGTTTAAATATTATTATATACTTGTATTTGTGTTGTAATTTGTTCATAACTATTATAAATGATATGTGTGTGTTTGTTTTGAATGAGCTATTTGTTAATTATTTTATAATACATGCTTATTTCAAAATATGTTTTATAAAATGGGTACAATTGGCTGTTTGTGTATAGATGTTATGCATTTCAAATTAAAATTGAATAAATATTAAGAATATACTTTATTTGTAGGATTGGATAATTAAAAGATATCTTACTTTGAAAGTGATAAAATTAAATGATAAACAATGATTCATAGATGGAAATGGAAAATTTAAATTCCGTTTTATTTTATGTAAATATTTCAACCTTAATGTAATACTTGCTCTATAACATAACTCAAAAATTTAACTATTGAGAAAATAGGTTGTTCAAAATTTTTATTTTATATTAAAACACATTTTTGCTTAAAATGCAGATGTACACTACATCGTTATGAATCAGTATCTAATGTTTTAATTATATTTAATGCAAAAATGAGTTTTAATTGGATATTTATACTATTACTTAAAGCTAAGGAATTTGTTTATATTCACTAATCTCAAGAACTAGCTGTGTGATATGAAAAACTTCTTTTGTGTTAGATACATTGTTTATTTGAAATATAGCGTTACACTTGGACCCATAGGCAGAGTTAGGCAAAAATTAGCTACTAGTTTCATCTATAGCCCATATCTCCCCATAGGAACAGAATAGTAACCGTACAATAAAAGGCTTCTGTAGGTACCTGGCCATAATCTTATCATAACGATTTCTATGAAGCTGAAAATTTTAACAAGGGTTCTTCGGAGGCTGTAGATTTGAAAGAAGGCTGAGCTTAGAAAAAAATATTTATTCTAAATGATAAGGTTATATTGTTTTATGTGTATTAACTAAAATATTGCGGCATGTGTGTGTGGATGTGTTTATATCCATTGATCAGTTGTGTATTGACTTGTGGTCAATGAGTATTGACAAAGTATTGACAATACTGTCATATATAATATGTACTGTCTCCATATATAAGACCACTTTATTGTGTGACACTTATAGTGTGACCACTCTGTCTATATGTATAATATGTATTGACAAAGTGGCGGTCTTGTCAATAAAAACAATCATAGTTTGTAAATTTTTATGCTATTTATTTTTGATTTTTTAAAAGACTAATTTCTGTGTTAAGAGATATAAATACCTATAAAAAATTATTTGAATAGAACAAAGTTTGACGTTAGTAATTAAATAAATATATATTTAAAATGTTTCTATGCTTCTTCTGTCAGATGTGCCATTATTCAAGAAAAACAGAGATGTTTTGAAATATTGAGTTTATGTAATATTGGTTTTTGAACAATTAACCCTTTTTATGGAATATGAGGAAAATCAGTATTGTCTTTACTGTTTGAAAAACTTCACTCACTTCCTTATACCTCTTTGCTTTACATAAAGAGGCAGTCTTCTGTTAGTTCTTAATGTTTAGTAATTCTAATTACATAAAGCATTAATAGTTGTCCTAATATTAAATATTAAAGATGACTGCATGACTGCGATATACGGGCTGCTATCTTTATGATTAAATAAGTTAGATTTTATTTCAGCTCAATTCTTCTTTATCTACCCACCTCTTCAATTTTAAAATTTTCTTGGCAATCGCTTAATACGAGTTATAAATTTTTTTATTATAATACCACAATTTATTTTTTAATTATTAGTATATCTGTTAATCTTATCAGTGTGAATTTTTTTTTTGTTAGGTTTTCCCATGACACCCGTAAAAGGCTTTGAGAAAGATTCTAATATTAAAGCTATATCAGAAGATGGATCCTATCTGGAAATGGTGAGTTTTTAAACAACTACATTTTGTTAAAACAACATATCTAAAAATTAAAAAAATTGTAAAATTAGGTACAACTTACATAACACTGTCCTATTTCAACAGTGTAACATCTAAAAAAATTGGTTATTTTGAGATATTTATTTAATCTTTGCAATTAGGGTAAGATGTATACAGTTCAAAACTGTAATATCTTGAAATATTGTTTTACTTGGCTTTTGGGCCATATGTTTTACTATGATACTGTTTTTTACTACATAAATCTAACCATTATGCTTGATATATACGCATATCGCAAAATAATACATTTTGAGATGTTACACTTTTAAACTGGGACAGCGATAAATGGCACATCAGATAATTAAAATCTTGTTTTAAAGATTTGAAATCTAAATTGAAGTTGGAGAATTGAGTTTTAAAGATATAGCTGATAGGTTTTTGAATCAAAAAATGTTTTTAATTTATCGATTTCTATGAGACAACGTTTTTTATTTTAATAATTTTTCAAATAGTTAAATGTCTTCAATTGAAAAGGAAAAATAAAGCACTAAAACTAATCTGTTCCATTTGTTTTGATTAACTTCCTTGTTTCAATTGAAGTTGTTTAAACTTTTCGTGTTGTAATTCTATGAATCTATTTGACTTTTTCTTTTTTGTCTTTTTATTTCTGTTTAAACTTGTATAATTGAGGTTAGTATTCTCAAATTTCAATTCTCTACCATTTATGTCAGTTATTCTTCTGTCTTAGTTTTATACGAGATATGTACCATTTTCCTTAAATATATGTTTCATCAGTGATTGAGTTGTGAGCGAATGTTTTTATCGCAATATCTATTCCCAAAATGTGTTGTAACTGGTTAATAATTTATCGCTTATTAATATGAATTTTATTAAATCTCCCTTTTCAACAGTTAAAGTGAAAATAAAATATGATATGGTTTTGAAAGCGTCAAGTTTGGTTGAGGTTTAATTATCCTAGATTGAATTTGGATATAAATCTATCCTAAATGGGAATGGACCTCGAATATTTGTCTCGGAACCCTCAATTTCTGAGAGAAAATTTATCAAGAAAAATGTTTACTATATTTGGGCAAGTATAGTAATAGATAAAAGCATTTATTATTATCATGCCTATACATAATATTTTTTTGAAATTATTAAACGAATTTTTGACAATGAACTTTTGTTCGTCTGCTGAGATGTTCGTTTAAACATATAATATAAACATAAATGTATTTTCCAGGTAATAGTTTATCCTGAATTTCGCTCATAATTATATTATTTTCCAATTCATTTCTATAATTACAACTTGTTCTTCTTCAAAAATATGGTAATATTTAGATAATTTATTTATAAATATGTATGGTCATGGTTAATGTGTGTGATCGAGGTTTTTTATTCTTTTTTAGTCTAGTCTTAGGTTTTTTTTTCATTAGAAACTGATATTTCTGACTCGGTGTATTGTTGTGGTATATTGGAAGAAATTAAAACTTTAATTTATTTTTATATTTATTTAAGGTGTAACTCATTCATACCAACATTATTATTTTTATTTATTAATTGAAAATTTTTATAGACATTTGTTATATTTATCCTCGCTATGATCATATTGAAATATTTATTGCTTATTTATAATTTTCTTTTAAGTTTTACTTTATTTTATAAGATATAACATTAATATAAACTAATAATGTTTATTACAAGGTAGCTGTCCTCATAATAAATAATGTTGCTTTTGTATCCATCACAAAATAAGGTGGGTGAGAATCTTTGTAATGTTGCCTCGATTAATCCCCACATAGGAATGAC
>NW_027105158.1:35595-37296 GCF_000696795.3 Halyomorpha halys | reverse complement strand
AAAGTTTTATTTTCATTGCAATTAAACTATTATATAAAAGTATGATGGTTCAGGTGCATTAAAAAGAACTCAAATAGTAATAAAACTATTAATTATGAGCTAATATTTCGCCCCGCTTTGCAGGGCTAAAAAAGGTAACCACCAATTAAAATAATGTAATAAAGTAAGATAATAGATAACAAAAATATAAGTAAATTAAGGTGTAGCTAAAAATATTTTGAAAATTTGTATAAAAATGAACAAGGTAAATTAAAGAAAATAAAAATAAGATGTACAGTGAAAAGTATAAATAAACAAGAATTAAAAAAAAGTGTAAGATAATGAATAAAAACAGAAGAAATATTTTTATAGTTTTTCCTTTAGTGTTTACTGTATTCTTATATTTCTTTTTTATATACGTTTGCATTTGTTATTATTTCCATTTTTATAAGTTGTCTAATACTTTTTAGTAATTCTTGTTTATTTATACTTTTCACTGTACATCTGATTTTTAGTTTCTTTAATTTAATTTACTTTGTTCATTTTTATTTAAAAAAATTTAAATCATTTTTAGCCGTAGTTTATTTTTATTTTTGTTATCTATTCTCCTACTTTGTTATATTATTTTAGTTGTTATCATCCTTTTTAGTTCTGAGAAAGTTCCGCAAATTGGGGCGAAACGATGGCATTAATATTTGAGTTATTTTGACTGCTCTCGGACCACTCTCCTTTTATATACTGCACATGGTCAATTAACAATCTTCCAATATGAACTGTTATTACTATTAACTGATTTAAAGGAATTTTTATTTTATTATGACAAACTGTGAAATGACAAACAATTTCTAACCTTTCATGAGTGAATGGTGAGATAAATTGTGGAACAAGAGTCAGTTACGCCATAACTTTTCTGAAATATCTTATTTTGTGATGGCTACTGTAGATGTAACTGTTTTACTTTATTTTTATTCTCATTTATTTCCTCTTAATTTTCTTTTCTTTTTTTTAAATTTACTTATTTACTTACTAACTCTTACAATTCATGAGAGTTTAAAAAAACGATCATGGAAATGTTATTTGATTTTCTATAAGTTAATTTATTTGAATTATTTATAATAATAATTCAATTATTTATGTTTTTAAATGCAGTCCAATCTGTGATCAATCCACTATCGAGGCAAGTTAACATTAACTCATAGATAAGATTAATTAACTCATTTTTATTTATTTTTTACTAAAAGGTATCAGTGTTTTTTTTTAGGTAGGCTGCCTCAATTCTTTATGGCTGACCAAATAGTTTGAATCAATTTTATACCTCCTAATTTGTTGTAAATCTTTTGTTGGTGATTTATTTTCATATTGAATTCAGGAAACTGAGTGTGTTCACTAGATTTTTTAAAAAATATCTGCACCTTTCAAATTCCACGAAAATTTTTAGATATAATAGATTTTATATTGGTACAACCAAATTTGAACTGAGACAGCCTGTTTAGTATTTATAAGTTAGTTCCTTTTATGAAATCCTTATCAAATTAAATGTATCCCTTTCTATTTAAGTTGGAACCCTTTCATTTTTTTTTTTTATCACTTATAAATTATTTAGAGTCTTGTTCTCTCCTATCTCAATTATATTAACATATATATTTGTTATAATAGATTCTATGTTATTCTATTTACGTTAAACCCAGATCTGATAGTTTAATTTGTTTTTATTTTTTAAAT
>NW_027105158.1:29500-34265 GCF_000696795.3 Halyomorpha halys | reverse complement strand
ATTTTAGCTATTAGTTCCATAGTAGCCCAACTCTGTACAAAATTGACTCAAAATTTAAATGTATATGCCAAACTGCTAAGTAAGCTGAGAAAATAAAAATTTGTCCTTTATCTCACTAACAGAAATAGTTAAATAAAATTCTCAACAGGGTGCACTAAAATATCAAATAGTTTCTTTGTGAACTGTATGTTAAAATGATAAAACGTGGATAAAAATTCATAATCCACAAACATCTATAGGGATTAAAAATCAAGTAAAACAAGCTTTTATAATCTGTTTAAAAAATTAGTTTTTAAAAAATAATACAAATAAAAATTCCTGAAATAGGAATAAAATAACATATTGGTTTTTATGATTTTTTAAAAATTAATGTATGCTTTTTAATATATAAGTTTTAAATGCAATATTAATTAATATATAGTAGATAAAAAGTCCCCCCTATTCCCCTAAAAAAAAAGGGAGGGAAAAAAACTAATACTTTCATGGAGTAGTATTTTTGAAAGCAAAGAATTTTAATAAGATGACAGAGATATAGAAATATAAAAAGATTGAAAATGGCCAAAACGTTTAAAGGTAATAAGACCAAAACATAGCTAAAATATCTAAAATAGTATATGCATAAAATACAATAAAATAAAATCAATAAAAAATTGTATTCTAATATAACACTATGAAGAAGATGGTCAGGAATGTGGTCGAAAGAAAACAAAAAAAAGATGATAACTATTTATTTGCCAACGTTTCGCTCCACTTTGTAGAGCTTCATCAGGGCTAAAAAAAAAATAAACAAAAAACTAAAAATATTTCAATTTAGTAGGATAATAATATACAAAAAGGTTGGGTTAAAATTATGTAAATATAAGTCAAAAGAAAATTATAAACAAATGAAAAAAAAGAAGAAATAAAATAGTTATAATATAGAATAAACAATGATAAGAATTTATCGATATATATAGAACAGGAGACGTAATAACACGTAGAAATAGAAAAGCAGATATGATAAAACAAAATTTAATGCACTATAAGAGGGAAAATAAAGAAGCAAAATTTGACTAAATAAACGTCGAGAAAGAATAAAGGAAAATAATAATAATAAATAAGTAAAGAATTATTATTACTTTTGTTTTTATTTATTTTTTCTCGACTTTTATTTAATCTCAACTTACTTCTTTATTTTCCTTCTTTTAGTACTTCTTCCTCTTAAAAAAGTAAGATAATAAATAACATGAAATAAAAATAAGTTAAGGAGTGCCTATATATGTGAAAGTTTCTGTATACATGAACAATATCTTCTTTTCTTTAATTTACTTTGTTCATTTTTAGTTAAATTTTCACATATTTTAAATCATTTTTAGCCATACCTTAGTTTACTTTTATTTCATCTTATCTAGTCTCTTACTTTATTACATTATTTTAGTTTATATATAATTTTTTTTTTCTTTATTTTCTTGAGACTGTTTTTTTTTTCATTAAATAAATCAAATGGTATCCTTGTTTAGTCTCAACACTCTTTTATTATATCAATAGTCTAACGTTTCGGTTATAAATAGTTTGTGTATATGATAGTGATAGTGTTGATTAATTGAAAATTAAAAGTTTTAAAAATTAGGTAATTAAACGTAAGCTTATTAATAATTAATAGGATTCTCTATTAATTGACTTTTTCATAGGGCGATTTTGACTTATAAGTAATGACCTGGGCAGGATAGCCTGCTAAACATTTTTAAATGTTTGATGTGAGGTGAGAATTTATATTTGAAGTAGTAATAATGTTGTTCTTATAATTGTTTAAATGAATGTATGAGCTGTTAAATGTTTAGATTGTCCTTGAGGATCGCCGAATTGGCCGAAACGTTGGACTGTTGATATAATAAATAGTGTTGAGACTAATCAAGGATACCGTTTGATTTATTTAATAAATTATTTTAGTTGTTTGTATCTTTTTTAGCCCTATAAAGTGGGGTGAAACGTTGGTTCCATCTTCTTCTTATATTGAACAATGAACACCTCATTAAAAATAACATATTTTCTATCATCAGATACTGGCTGATATATATGTGAAAACAAACTAATACAACAGATTTTAGATTTGGCTAATACAACTCAACAAAATTATACTTGATATTGTATTAATTTCACTTACACTATCGTTAACTAACACAAGTTGTAGGGCATAAGAAATTTTAGTCATGATATGGTCTGTGGGCTGTTTATGGAGTAGTATTTCTTATAAGTTTACTGTAAAGAAAAATTAAAGAAATCGGAATTACCGGTTGAGTTTTTCTTTAAATGTTCATACTTAATCATTTTGCTCTATCTAATTAATTAAATTTATCAACATTTTATAAAACTAATTTTTGAGTAGTATAGGATTTTTTAAATGTTTTTCTTTCTTCTTCTTTTTCTTTTTTTTTTTTTTTGTATTAATAAAAATATTATGAATTCAATACAACCGTGTAATTCATTCTTTGATTTTTTTTTCTTTTTGTCTTTTACAGCGATAAAGAAATAATGAGGCTTCAGTTATTTACATTGCTGAATCAGCATCGCCCGCAACCCACAGTTCGATATGTTTATTAGTTTGTAAAAAAAAAAGAAATCTTTTTTATTATTTAATGAGATATATTATTTTATCAATTATGTAAATATTGTGAAACATTTATTTTTATCACTTTTATTTCTGGAAATAAAAGAGTAATTCTATCCAGAATATATATATTTCTGTTGTATTTAATTAACGTATCATGTTTACCTGTGAATACTTTTGATATCAAATTATTGTTTGTATTTATTTTGATGTTGTATGATAAATTATGGTGTCGAAGAAAAAAGAAAAAAAATGTGATTAACTAGTTTTATAGAATTATATTTCTGTTTTTTACTTATGTGATAGAAAATTTTATCCTATATTAAATTTAATTTCAAGTAATGGGCAGTGCTATTATGGTGAAATAAAATTGAGGTTGACTTTTTTACAAACAATAATCTGAGTTGCCAATTAATTATAAATTTTATTTATTATTATTATGAGAGTGTTCCTTCTGTTATAAGATCCTATAATCGTGTGGATTGATGTATATCTATTTTTGGCTGTAATTATAATACAAAAAAAAAAGCAAAAAAAAAAAAGCGCCTTGCTGATATATTCTCATATCATGTAGTCGAAGCCGTAGAAGAAAAAGAATTTTTTAAATGTTCTAAAATGGTTGTACTTCTTAAATAAAAATAAAAGGTATAAAATAGCTAGAATTTTGAGTGAAAAGCTAATAGATGAATAAACAAACTGTTGACTGTCGTTGAAAAAGGAAGTAATTGATAGTAATTGATTTAATTAAATAGACCTTTCAATTATGCCATGGCAATATTTATATGGTAATTAAATTTATTGTTGTATGATAACTAAACAATAATTTGTATTGTATTTATTCTGTTTGTCATCTAAGTGTGTTGTTAAACCTCTATGTATTGAAGCTGAGAAGGTTCCTTGAAAAAAAGTTTGATTTAAAAAAAAATTTGAATTTTAATTATTGACTTATGTAGTAGTATAAACAATTTCAATTAAATTTTTAGCATTGAAGGGACTTTTTTTTTGCAAAATTTATTTGTACATATTTAATTAAGTATGTAAAAAGATGTATTCATGACATAAATGTAGTATGTATGCTTATAAAAAACAATATATACTATTTTTTTTTCTGAATTTTCTTTTTAAGAAGTTTGATTATATTAATTTTTTAAATTGTTGAGGTGAAAAAAAAAACTTACAAATAGAATCTATTCTATATTTTGCTTGTACAACGTTTCGGGACAATTATCCCATAGTCATGCACCTTTGCAATCCTAAAGTTAAGTTATTCTTATCAAAAATTTTTATCTATGTTATATATGTATATTTAAAATTCTTGTAATCATATTTACTACATACTTGTCATATTTTCAATTTCCATATTGAAATCATGTCATCTATACACTTATTGTTTAAAATTGTTTTATAACTAATTATTTAAATTTTTGTCTTTCACTATTGGTGCATTTCACCTTAACAATTAAAAAAAAAATAATGTTTTTTGGGTGGGGGCGGAGAAGGGAGGAATACATTTTTTAACGTCTTATCCAATTTTATTCAGAAAAATTTTATTTCAAACTTTTTTTGGAACCTTCAATATTAATCTCAAACTGTACCCTAATGGTACGGAATGCTTCCTTTGCTTTTTGTATCTTTCCTATTGTGAATTTTTTATTTTGTTCGTATAATTACCTATGTAACCAATTTACGAAAATTTATCAATTTATGAAAATTTCAGAACAAATTTTCTCATCTTTGAAATTTCAAAAACTGTTTTATTAATTATTCAAGAGTAAAAATTCAAGGATCCTCAAAAAATTTCATATGCATTGAAACCTCTTTATAAAGGACAGACACTGATGATCCGATGGATTCGTCCAGAAAAGGGTAAAAATTATAATATTTTTAGAATTTAACATTACGTGTAATCATATTTAAAAAAAACAAAAAACAGACAAGATATGGATATTACTGAGAGGCCAAGAGAATTAATTGTAAACAATTCATGAAAAATCATATAAATCTGTTCAATTAAAATAAATTACGTCCATGAAGTACCAACACTCTTAATTAATAACTTGAAATGTTTGGGCTAATCTGGCCACCATGAGGGACCATTTTAGAATATAATTTGAGAGCCTTACATCAACTGTTAAGTGTGATATATTTTATAGTTAAAATTAACTTATTTTGTGACTT
>NW_027105158.1:23623-29196 GCF_000696795.3 Halyomorpha halys | reverse complement strand
ATATATGTAAATCTATTTAAAAGCTCATTTACACCTTTAAATATTTGATGTGATTATCTTGTTGTGATTTTTCATTTTAATTAGCAAAACAATTGTTTTATGTAAGGTTTATCCACGGAAGACGACAACAGTTTAGAATAAGAATAACTTCAAAATATGTTACTTTTATAAATTCAAGTATATTCATATTTATATTAAAATGTAAAACTATGAATTACGGTTTTCTAGATTTTGAACATTTTGCCCATTCAGAAGGGTAAATGTAGCTGTTCAGTTGCTGAGGATTGTCCGATGCCAATGGGTCTAAATTCCTAAATTTCAAGCCCGGGACATTTAAAAATTGTTAGAGAGTGGTGTCCATTTGGAGAGGTTTCATTATATAGAAATTTTTCATGTATGGAAGTTCAATCTATAGGATTCAAACTACTAAATTTCATTTGCCTAATTTATATTATATGTATATAAAAAAAAGATATGTAGATTTAATTTGTTAATTTAAAATTTATAAAAATGAGTTCTGTAAAATCAATTAACTTGGCCTAAAACATAAGTTTTCAAATACTATATCGTATTTTATCTTGATTTGAAAAGATTAAATGATTGCTTATAAGATGATATTGGAAAGAGTTAGTTGCCTCGTTGTGTAAATATATTTTATGAATGTTTAAATATTAATATTTAGACGATTGGTCTTATATATATATACTTCTTTCCTGTGCATAGATATTTGTATCATTCCATAAGATACACATATCTGAATGTTTGTATTTATCATTCTTCATGTTTAAGATGAATGACTTAACACTTTATATGACTTTCATCTCATGTGTTCATGGTATTATAAATTTTAAACAGTTATATAAAAGATTTATACCCTATATAGAATATAGTTGATAAATAATAAGTCATTTGCGCACGAACAAATAATTTTTATTTTAAATATTTAAATGTACCTCATATTGTTTTAGTTAAAAATACAAGTTATAGGCTATGGAGGCAGTAGTGTTTAGTAAATACGTCAAATCTGGGAGTAGATTTATGTCTTCATCTGTGCTTGTTATTTATTCAATTCAAAAGACTGGGTGCTTCCCGTTATATTTAAATATAATTAATAATTTTATTTATTTATTTTTTTTTTGTTTGTACATTTTCTTTGCTTGAATGTATTCTCTCCAAGGGGCCAATAAGTAGTGATTTCATTCATATTTCATTTTTAAATTAGATATGTAGCCGATGTTATATAAATGCCTTCTAGTTTAAGCTTAATATTTATCTAAATATAATTTATGTATTTTTAATAAATGAAATTTTCTTTTCCTTATATAATCTAAATTTTATTGAAATGTTAAATTGCCAATATTTTTAATATGATAAACTACTTCCAGAAATTTGCTTTAAATGTGTAATCTCTTGTGATTGTTTTTTTCTCGTCAGTCCCTTCCTGTGCATTCCAATTCAATGTATGTATATACGGATTTGAAGGGAAAGGGTTTTTGTATGATGTATAAAGTTTTAACGGTTAGGATAGGCTGCACCGAACAATATGAAATGCGCTTGAATTTACCATTGGAGAATATAATGTATTTAATTTTAAGGATTTAACATTGTATTTATTTATTAATTTCTTATTTTATTGTAAGAAAGAAAGAAAAAAAAAATAGTAGCCAAGTAATGTCTTTCTGTTTATGGAGTTTTTTGTGGTGTGTATAGTTTGGCCTATAGAGTTTTAATATTTATTTAAATTTTTCTAATTATTATTTTCATAAAATTTACAATTTTATTTTATACTATTATTTTTTTTTTAATTTATAAAAGTTTTAACATCAGTGTTGATAAATAATATCAGTTAACAATGTTTTTAAAAATATATATATTATGTAACAAATTAAATACTCTTACGAGAGATGACTAATGATAATGATGCGGAACAGGTGTCAGTGCTTTGCTTCCATATTCAAAATGTTTACCGCTTTCATTATAAAATCTGAAATATTATTAACTAATGAATTTATGAAAGATATTTATAACTTATGGCTCATTTTTTTTTTTTTAATTCTTCTTATTTTATGAGTTCGAGAAGAGTGTGTAGCTTAAACTCATTTAAAAAACAAAAAGTGTTATAATTTATTAATATTGTTAAACCTGTTATTGTTATCTTAGTGTCGTAATGTAACTGTGTCCATTGTTGATCAATTTATTATATCTTTGATTTATAAAAAAAAGCTTATTTTTTAATTTTTATAACTATTATTTTATTGTTATCCCCTGTTAAACACATTCTATGTCAACAGATTAGTACAAGAGCCCAAGAGGAGAGAAAAGGTAGTTATTTCATCCCAATTTTTTATTTCTTTGATGAAAACTGTAAAACTAGTCAAAATTTATGAGTTCACCAATATAGGTATGAGGAATAAGGAGTGGCGGCTGTTTCAAAACGTTAAAAAAAATTAATTTTTCATTTGGAGCTGTATATCTTTATAACTACCAACAAAACTAGGAAACCCAAGAGAACATCAGTTAAAGTAGAATAAATTTGCTAAAATATGAGCCTTAATAGAGCTATTTACGTTCAATTCTTCCCGAGATATAGCTTTGTAAAAAGCAACATTTCATAAAAAATGTACTGAAAAATCAGAAGTTAGTGAATTTATTTTGAGAAATATTTATCTCAAAAACCATTCAATGTACAGATGTCTATTACACCCAGATTAAAGCTAGCATACGAAAAAGAAATAACCTTATACAATCTAACTGGAATTCTCAACAATTTAAATATGTAATCTAGTATCAGGTAACTAAGATTTCGACTGTTTAATTAAAATTTTAATCACAAAAATAATGCTGTAATTTTTGTTAAACCCTTTGAATTCTTATTAGCGGGAGCGCTTAGTGGCCAGTCACCGAGCCCATCAGCCTGAATATATTTTGGCGATATTCACGATTTTCAATTTCAATGCTTGGAGATTTTATTTTTAATTTATTTATTGATACTTTCAACAGTATTAAAAATATATATAACCAGTAAATTTGGTGTTAAATATACATGTGAAGAATCTATCCATTGATAGATCTCCAATAACATTTCTAGAGGAGAAGACTTTGAGGCCATCTTCTTTTCAGAAGCCTAGGAGGATTATGAAGCATTGAAGGTTAAGCCAGGTTAGAAACAAGTGGGTTTGGGTGGTTAGGAAGTTTATCATGAAAGAAATGGTATCTGGTTCTGGCCAAATCAGTGTTTAAATTGGTGGTTAAATTTCCTATTATCTGGACTTTAGACCTGTATAGGTGAAATTAAAATCAATTTATTTAAAATCCATTCCTTAAATTAAAAAAGACCTGATTCGTAACTTTATTAAATAATTTAGCTAATTAGGGTTTTAGGACTGTCAGAATCATGTTCCCTTGTTATGTTTGATGGAAAATAATTTTTTTAATTATTTGCAGAATTATATTCTATGGAGACTGGATTTTTTTCATTCCTGTGCTATATGATTTTTCGGAACAAAAAAGAAAAATTAAGATCATTTTTATGAGCTCTTGTTGTAAACAAGATATGCCTCGATAACCACAAGGAATAGAGCTGATAAATCGTACAGGCCTCAGTCATCATTGTACACTAGATTGGTTGGTTGTACTGATATATCAGTATGAATTCATAAGTGGTTATCGGGGTTCCTGTCCAAATAAAGAAGAAGGCAGGTTACTTTACAAGTTAATGAAATTCTACTCAGAATGAGAAAATTAGACATTAAACTTTTTAACTTTACATTTTAAACAATCTAATCTGAAATCAAACTGATAACTATTTGCTTGTAAATTTAATAAAATTAAAATAAGTAAAATATTAGATAAAAATAGGTTGATAGACAAAGGAAGAATGGCTGAAACGGAGGAGTTATAAGGAAATAAACTTGTTGAGACTATATGAATATTTTTATTATAATTGATAAACAAGAAGCAAGAAATTAAATTATACATAAGTTTTTTAAATTTAAATGAAATAATATGAATAAAAGTGGAAATTAACTAGAAATGCCAAAAAAGCAATCTAAACAAAACGAGCCTTTTGTAGAAAAATAAGAATTTTCTTCCATATCTTTGGTTTACGTTTTTAAATTATTTTTTTTATTTAAAAAAGATTTTTGAAAAATGAATAATCGTTTTTATGAAAATATTCACTTGTCATCAAATATGAAAAATAGAAATGTGTTTAATTATGCCTAAATTTACCGATGAGGGAAGACTGCTTATAACAATAAAAAAGCAAATAAAATTTGATCTCTATGTGGCTTACAGCAATACATTATTTAAAATTTAATCTACTAGTGTTGAGTTTATTAAAAAAAAAATTAATTTTTAAACCATTTGCGTCTTAGGATGTATAAAATACATTATCAAAGCTTACATTTACAAAACTTTTATATGTGTTTAAAATGTTTTGAATAACATTTTAAAACTTCTGGTTTAAGCAGCATGTGTTTTCAGTCTTAAACTGTAAAACATATGAAAGAAGTTGTTTAATGCTTATGATAAAGGCCATCTTTGAAAATATTTATTAATTTAGATTTTAGATCCATTTTTTTTTCATTTAGCTGAGGATTAGGTACCTTCTTTTAAAGCAATGCTATTTCAATTGTATGGTTATTGCGAAGAAGGAGTGATTTTGAAAACCAAATATCAGGTAAGTTGTCAGAAAAATTCAGGAAGCCACTGCCCAAGTTTTAATAAGGCATCAATAAATCTTAATTATTTTATTATACCATAAGCTTTGTACCAATTTTATTATACCATTAGCTTTATACCAATTCTATTATACAATAAGCTTTATACCGATTTTATTATACCATAAGCTTTATACCAATTTTATTATATCACAAGAAGTATCAGATCTTTGGGGATATTTATATAGTATGAGTTAATATATTCTGAACTCCGAACAGGCTCCTTGGATCTTCTCCAACATCATTCTTCCATCGAAACTACGGGCGGTGCCATACCTGTCTTCATCAATGACCTTTTGGAGATCTAATAGGGCGAGATGGCCTCCCCAAACATAGCCCATTGAGCTTGACAGTTCTTAGAGCTTCAGAATCATTTAGCAAAGATTATACTCCTCTGTCTGTGCACCTTCTTTATGTTAAACCATTTTTAAAAAAATAATCTGTTTCTGATTCTTACTTATCAAACATCGGTATGATCAGTGTCTTATACAATTTTATTTCTGTTAATTTTAATATTCAGCTACTTTCTACCTGTCGATGTATTCCTAAATAGCGCTTACAAAAACTGATCGACTCGTTTGAAACTTAAAACCAACTTGGATAAAATTGTATTAGGATCTAACTTGGCCAGCAATGTAATTAGTTTTATAATTATGAGAGATAGTTGACCGTGGATGATGAACGAGGAGAAGATGGATGGAGGTGCGGTCGAAATGAAACACAAATAAGTTGGTGTAACCTATTTAATAGTGCCAACGTTTCAGCTTGAGTTTTTTAGCCTTCTTCAGGGCTAAGAACAGAACGTTTCCTCTTAAAAACACATAGTTATTCTTGTAACGGCTTTTTTAATTC
>NW_027105158.1:8098-23347 GCF_000696795.3 Halyomorpha halys | reverse complement strand
TTACCTATGTATTCATTTTATTTCCCACTTCTTTCATCACTTCATCTTATTAATTCTATTCTGCAAAATTATTCATTTTAGATCATTCTGTTTACATTTTATTTTTTATTTTCTATACTTATTGTGGTTGTTATCTTGTTCTGTTCTTAGCCCTGAAGAAGGCTAGAAACTCTAGCCGAAAGTTTTGGCACAATTAAATAGGTTACACAAACTTATTTGTGTTTCATTTTGACCGCATTTCTAACCATCTTCTCCTCGTAATTAGTTTTAGAGGTATTAATAGTGAATCCAAACTTCATGACAGTGCTCTAGAGGCCTTCTTTTAATACAGCTTAGGATTTCCTAACAATGTCCAAGTCATCAACATAATTCAAAATTTGTGCCATTTGATTAAACATCATTCTGCTGGCCTGGATCACCGATTCTCTTATGGCTTTTTCCAAACCATTATTGAAGAGCACTTGTTTGCTAATAAGGAAATATACTTGTCGAAGAGAATTATCAGAAGTTTATTAGAAGAGAATTATCATAATCCTTTTGATTAATCCCCATGAACACACTCAAAACTCCTTATCATGTAATGTTGTTTATCTATAATGTAGTTTAACCTGGCAAGTAAGTTTACTAGGTATATCGAGGTTATCAGCTGATACAGAGGCTCAAGTTGTGCACTGTTGTATACAGACCTAAAGTACAGAAATAGATTACAGGTTTCAATTTGATATTCTCTTCCTTACTTTAGAATAATTCGTTAGATAACTTTTTTATTTCTCCTGGACGCTCACGACATGAGGCTATAATTGTTGGTATGAATATATTTAAGAATATTTTGTAGATACATGGCAGAAGAGAGAAATATTGCGTTAAAGGTCTCCCTTCTTGTGAATAAGACACAAAAATGTCTTATTCGAACCTGTTGGCAATGTCAATTACTGTAATTTAAAATTATTTGAGGAGAAAATTTTGTAATTTAAAATTGTGATAATGAAATTACAATTTCGATTAGTAATTACAACAACTTGATGAACCACTGTAGCTGTAATAATGGTCCGAAATTACAATTGCTACTTGAACCAAAGTAATCGCAATTAATAATTACAGTCGACTGTAACTGTTATTACTTTTTGCCCAACATTGCCAGTTAAAATCATTCCTTCATTCAACAAATCACAAGAAGATTGTTGGAATAGAATCAAAGCTCAAAGTTTAATGAGAGGCTGAGAAGAGGGGTGGAGGGTCAATTCAATTAATTATTATTATCTGATTGAATTCCTGATATCAGGAATAAATTTTAATTTTTTTTTTCTTTAAATTATGGGCAAGATTATTTCACCAATTTTAATTTCAAAACCAAATGTTCAACATTTCAGCTTACATGTCATCATAAGATTGGGAGCAATCTTATTATTTTTTGTATTTACATGCAATTTTTGTAATACATTTTTTAAATTGAGTCCTGTTTCTTAATCTCCATCACTTTTACAATACTTTGTTATTTTATTAGTATAAGTTATACATCATCTTTGTTAATATCTCGAAAATTAAAGATTCCAATTTAGAAAAGTTCTTGGCTCATCTGGAATCCTTGCCTTATGATTTTCTTCAACATTTAATGTATCTTCTCGTTTGGTTTTTTATTAATAAGTTTTTTTTTTTTCCTAATATTTTTACATTGTCAAAACTGATTTCAGGGCTGTGATTAAAACTTATTATGTGGTTACTCAAGACTGTACGTCTATCATATGTACATTAGATTATATTAAACCTATTTAGAGAAAATCTTTTCTTCTAAATTGCGACTTAGTAAAATTATTTCCAAACCTTATATAATATAACCTTAACAAATTAAGTTTATTTATGTCCTTACAAACTTTGAATGTTTATGAAGAGAGTATCTAATAAATTGTTCATTGAACAGATTGTCTAATTAGAAGAATTGTCTAATATATTCTGGTTTCTTAAATTTTATTTTGAAGTTTTATCAATAAAATAAAAAAAAAAAATACTTACCTTTATTTATGTATTATTATGATAATCTTCAAAAATTTATATTACATGTAATATAACCAGATACATCACATTTAAAGTTACGAGTAGGTTTAGAATGTGGAATGTAGAATGTTCTTTATGGATACGAAACATTACCTCTTACACAAAGAGAAGAACAAAGTTTTTTTTGAAATTTATAATAATACTTGTTTTTTGAAAATAAAGTATTACATAAAATATTTAGACCGAAAAAGGTTGAGTTAATGGGAGAATTAAGAAGGCTACACTACTCTGAATTGAGGAAACTACACCCGGTAAATTTAATTCAGGCAATAGCATTGTGGTGAATAAGATGGGCATATAAGGTTGTGGGGCTTTAACAGATCCCTAAAATGTTAATAAACTCTGAACCGGCATGTAAACATCCGAAAGATAGTTTGAAACGTAGATGGGAAGATTGCACTAAGTCTGATTTGGTACATTTGGGTTTGGAGTGGTGTCGCTGGGCAGATGTTTGTAGATTAGTGGTGTTGGCATCAAACCTTTGGGTTCTTTAGGCTTTGATTATTTATTTATTGAGATAATTGGTCTTGTGGGTCCGAATTGTAATATTTATATTATTTAATTGTTATAGAAAATCACTGCTTTATTTTATTTTTTTTTTAGTTTTATTTTTTCTAAAAAAAATTTTCTATTTTTCATATTATTCATTTTTACAGACTCATCTCTAAAGGATACTTATGAAGAATAGGATTAAGAATGAATAGTCTCTCAGTTAAAAAATAGACTGTTCCTGCTTTCCGGTCGTGTCGAGGAGTCTTCTGTGGTTCATTGGAGTTGGTGCCTGGTGTCAGTTCATTTCAGCTTTCTTTCTCTCTCGCTGGTGTGTGCTGCTGTAAGATGTCGAATCCATTCTATTCGAAGAAGTAAATTAAACAGATTTTTTTTTTTTTTTTTTTACGAAAAATGAAAAGAAAGGTTTATTTAAAAAAATAAACATCACAGTATCTAGTCATAATTTTCCAAATTAAACTGAAAAAGAAAAATATCAACAAAAAAGCAGGTTTCTATAAGCGGCTGTGATGATTTTATGTGCTATATTTATAAATAACAAAACTAGCTCATGTATTGCGTTAGGATGATATTCATTAAGATCTATTACTCTTACTCTTGTTAAGTTTCAAATAATACATGTGTCAACCTGTGTTGTACTTTTTAAATTAGTATTTAATTCGATGAATTAAAGTTTGGTTATTGAATTTTATATAAACTTTCAAATTTTATTGAAAGTGGTAAAATTATTAATTTTATATTTACCAGTATGCAGACTATCGACTTATTTAGTGTATTTACTAGGATAGTAGACTTTGGATAATTTATTGCTTATAATAATCGTATTCTACTGAAAGAAACTGGAACTATCTAAAATTATTAATTATACTTAATTTGTCCTAGTGATCATAAACAATCAGTTTAAAATATATATTGTATGTAGTTATAAAATAGTAAAAAACTTTATATGTGATGAGAAGATAGTTAACCGTCGATAATATATATGAGGAGAAAATGGTATGAGTAGGGGGTGCGGTCAGAATATAACACAAGTAAGTTGAAAGAACTTATTTAGTAGTGCCAACATTTCGGCCAGAATTTCTAGCCTTTATCAGGGCTAAGAACAAAGAACAAGATAACAACCAATTAATACAAAAAATAAAATATAAACAGAATCACATATAGTAAATAATTATACAGAATGAAATTAATAAAAATAAAGTGATGAAAGAATTGTCCACTTCTTTCATCACTTTATTTTTATTAATTTCATTCAGTACAATTATTTACTATTTGTAATTCTGTTTTTATTTTATTTTTTTGTATTCATTGGTTGTTATCTTGTTCTTTGTTCTTAGCCCTGATGAAGTTTAGAAATTTGGGCCGAAACTTTGGCACTATTAATTAAGTTCTTTCAACTTATTTGTGTTATATTCTGACCGCACCCCCAATCATCTTCTCCTTATATAAAAGACTTAATATTTGAATATCATTTACATCAGTATGGTTTGTATTCTTCACAAAGAAATTTATATTGTTCTTTCTCCCAAGAATGCTGTTTAAGTTTAAATCCACCGATCATTTCTGTGATTAAAGGATTTGTTGGATAATTTAATATTACCAGTTATACCATATGGTTCATATACATTTCCGGATATGCACCATATTAAAATATATGGACATTTTTGCTGAATAAAATGACATACATAGGTATGAACTAGTCTTAATAAATTTTAAAGCATGATTCGGTTATTATCCTATTCATTGATTTCATTTGAAGCTATCACCAAAAACTCTACTGAAAAGGAAAACTCTTTACCAGTTTATATCATGACAATCTTTTGGGGGGGATTAATGAGTGGTCATATTATGAGAGTAGAAATTGTACCTTAAGAGGCACAAAAAAGTCCATGTGACCCATAGTCTAATTCTCAACCTATGGGATAAAAATATAATTTTATCTTAAAGCTCCATTAAAAAAAAGTAAGAGGTACAAAATTAAGATGAGAAAATTTCCAATAAATGTAATGGATCTGCCAAAAAAAGAAAATAAGCGTGCCATGACGTTCTCCTGAAAGTTAAAGTTTAATATTTCTTTTTAACTTTTTATTTTTTGAGATCAGGGATATTTACAACTTTGCCATTGAAGTTTAATAGCATTCTTCAAATATCCAAAAATTTTAAGAAAAATTAAACTTTAATTTTCAACAGAACGTCATGGAACGCTTATTTTCTTTTTTGGTAGATCCAACCCATTACATTTATAAGAAATTTTCTCATCTTTAATTTGGTACCTCTGATATTTTTTTAAGGAAGATTTATTTGAGTTTTTCTTGGAAAAACCACGAATAACAGCTAAAAACACAAAATTTTATTTTTATCCCATACTGTAGAGAATCGGACTATGGATCACATGGATTTTTTTTGTTCCTCTTAAGGCATAATATCTGCTCCCACAATATGACGACTCATTTATGAGACAGCCTGTATATAAACAATGTAACATTTATATAAAAAACATTTTAAATAAATTCAATGGGGATATTTTTATGACCATAGATTTTCTTGTAGGCTTAAATATGAACTGCACGATGGCCATTCTAAACATTAGACTGAACAATACTTTGTGTGCGCCTTTGAATGTTGTTCACCCTCCAGTTTAAATAAAAATCAAACGACACATAATTATCCGAAGTTTGCTGTTAAGTAAAAAAATTATTCAAATTTTCATCTATTATTATCAATTATGCGTTTATAAATAATATTTAGCAATATATGAATGCTTTTCCATGAAGCTGAGTTTTATAGTATATATTGAGTACATACATATTGATATATTTTTTCAGTTTTATTATTATATGTTTTTTGTACGAGACATCATTCATTGCTTTCAGCATTCAATAATAAAGTGCTTATTAATAAGAGTTTATATGTCAGATTTATTCGAAAAAGTTTTCTTAGTTGTTTTGTACCTCTTGAAGTATATTTTTATGTTTTAAGATTAATTTATTTATTTTTGTTATGTATTATAGTTGATAATTTGAAAGAATTATATATTTATTTGTAACTGAAGCAAAGAAATAAATGTTACCATTTATATATTACTTAATTGAATTATTTATCTGTTGCCTTTTTTCTTTTGTTTTGAATTTTAATAGCAGTTATTAAAATATCTTTCTTAATTAGTGAATCATGATTTTTATTTATTTTTTTATGTGTTTATTTATAAAATTGGATCTATTTAAATAATTAAAAATTATGCATGTCGAAGCCTGTGCAATTTTAATTAAAACACATAAATAACAAAACTTTGAAAGAAAAAAGAATTGGTCCGCTGCCCAAAATATTTTATTCTAATTTCACTTACTTGAGACAGGTTTCCAAGAATTGAAAAGTATCAGATTTTTATTTGGTTTTAGATAAAAACTTTGAATGTTTTTTTTTTAAAAGATTAATTTTAATTTTAATTGAAATAAAGTTTTATTCAGAGTTAAATGTATGCGGAAAAACAAGAAGAAGTTTAAAACAGAATAACAGAACTATAAAAAAAAAATTCTTCAATTTCAATGCAATGATTTTGAGTGCATACAAATGTACAGGCTCAGCTCCCTTCATTGATTTTGAAACATCTTTAAATTGACATAAGTTTAGATTTAATAAATGGAACATCAAATTTGTTTAACGTTTATTGAATATTGTGACAATGGAGTTAAATGAGGACACATTTTACTTTTTAAATGAATAAAGATTTTTTAATGTAAATTTTAAATAAGTATCAAACAATATGGGTTTTCCATTGAATATAAAATATTGGACTAAGTAAGAAGAGATGTGATGTAATATCAGTTCAAAAAAGAAGACAATAATGTTTTGTGCACCTGAAGTTGGGGTGACGGCCCCGAAATGTGAATGATTAAATAGTTTCTGAATTAAGGATACTATACAGGCAAGATATTTTCAATACAAATCAACTATGACAACAAAAATCTTCCAATCATAGAACCTAAATTATTAAAATTTATTCTAATGATGAACCTTTTAAACTATAATATACAATTGTATAAAATATAATACGAACTTGTATAATAATATACAATAGAGATCAAAAAAGAAATTATTACAAAAGAATAAATAATACTAAATCAAAATTAAAAACTCATTATTACAAATTTCAATTTTTGTTCATTTGATGTAAATTCGTTAAGTTCTAAGTATATGACATATTTGTCACATTATTTTTAATTTTATTGAAGACAGTTTATAGAGTAATTTGTTTATTTCAGTTTAAAATGATATTTAAAAAATTTACAAAGATAAATAATCTCAGGATTTTTTCAGTTAAAAGGGGGGATTCAGGATGTATAAGAATCAATTATACACTTTTTTCTAGTATCCTTAATTCAGAAACTCATTTATGCATTTACATTTCGGGGCTGTCACCCCTACTTCAGGTGCACAAAACATTGTTGTCTTCTTTTTCAACTGATATTACAATACATCTCTTCTTATTTAGTCCAATATTTTATATTCAATGGAAAACCCATATTGTTTGACACTTATTTAAAATTTACATTAAAAAATCTTTATTCATTTAAAAAGTAAAATGAGTCCTCTTTAACTCCATTGTCACAAAATTCAATAAACGTTAAACAAATTTGATATTCTGATATATTTATATATAAATCAAACTAATGCATGTAAGTTAATAATAAAAAGGTTGAAAATATGCAAATAAAGTTGAAAAACTAAAATATAAAGTTAGATAAGACAAAAGAAGGTCTTTGATTTTTCAGCTGTTTCAATTTCTCATGCCTGAAATATATTAAATAATTTTAGTAAAATCCATCTATTCCTTCAGGTTTCCTCACCGAATGACTTTTTTGAATAAAACGTTAAATAATATGTTATTTTACTCTTCTATAACTGATTTTTTACTTGATCTGTTTCATTGAATAAGGCATAAATATTTATGTATGCTTTTCCTTAAGATTAAATTAACACATAATTTGGAAATATATTTTAATGAAAATGAGAGTAGCAGTAATCTCTTTATTGCCCATAATTTTACAATTTCAATAAATTCCCATCAAAATTTTTAGTACATATAATTTCATTGGTTAAGAGTTACAATACTTTTTTTTGTTTTTTTTTTATATCATAACATTTCGACAAAAAATAAAACTATGTGGGCCTATGAATGTAAATACAATTACAAATATACATTTTTTACTTATCAAAAAAAGTGTGTGTCAAAAAGTTTTACGGATAATTGACGTGAAATTTAGAAAAATAAATCATGCCATAACAAGGCGACAAGGAAAAATATATAGATATATATTTAATAACACTAACTATAGAAATGAAAAAAACACACATTTAAAAAAGCAGCTAGGTATACAAAAATAAAATATTTAAACGCTTGCATGTATTGATAAAATACAAAGGATAAGGAAGTGAATTATCACATTTCAATCAATCATACTATTCCATAGGCGTTTGAAAGGAAAGTGTTAACAATTAGCAAGCAACAACTAGAAATATCTTTTGTTTTTGTATAAAAAAGCAAATAACTCTAACACTCTAAAGTTATATTAATATATCGTTGTCATGGATAGCATTCTGCAAATATTCATCTTGTTCTATATACCTCTCAAGTCTTTAATTAATTTATGTATGTATTTATACATACATACATGCATACCAAAGTAAATGAAATCAACAGATGTGGAAAATTTCTCTTTTCAGAAATTTAACTTTCTAATATTTCATAACTGCAACAGTAAATAAATGATCTAAAGAAAAACATAATTAATAATGAATAATAAAATTTTTTGCTAATTTTAATTAATTCATAACTTAAATTTATTGTTATAAATCCTAGCTTAAACCAAATAAACATTATGCAATAATTTTGATTTTTTTTTTTTTGATTGAATGGTAGATATATATAATGATATAATTTTTTGATCAAGGGCAGTAGAATTTTCATTCATATACTTATCTTCACCCACATTATATAAGGCTCTGAAATCTTAAGTTCAATATGTAAACATCTTCAATAGACATAACAAATTACAAAGTAATAGATAATACCATTATTTTCTAACATATCTAACAATAATCTATGTGCTAACAATAAATATAATAGCTAATGTATTGCATTAATGAAAGCGAGATGTGGCAGCTGTAGTGCAAAAGGTCTGTAGTCGATTAAACTGAAACAGATTTTGTATTAAAAAAAAATTACATTACTTATATATTTAATAATATTGGTTTATCAGTTATTAGTTATTAATAAATTTGAGGCCTTAGGTGGGCTCAGGGTGGAGCAATCTGGTGGGTTCAGGATTAACTTTGTGTTCGTCAGCCTTACCCCTCTCACTACAGTGTTTTGATTGATTGATTGATTTTAAGTTAACAGAAAGAAATTATCTTTATTAGTTCTTGTTTACAGGCATAAAACCTTATGGTCATCAACAGCTGTGGTTTATTACAATTATAAAGCTTTTGAAGAGATTTAGTCTGTACTATAAAAATTAATGTTCATACATATACTCACATATGGATACACACACACACACATATACATATAGATATATTTCAAAAATAACTTTAAACCGATGAAGTGCTATAATTTAGACAGAGTTGATATAATAAAATATTTTAATACAAATGTGATGGCAGTTTCCATATCATTGAGAGCTTGAGATAAATTTGAGGTTAATCATATATGATTTTCTTTAGTGTTTTCTTTAAGCGCACAATATGTCTTATAGGCCACAGTGCTTTCAATAAAAAAAAAAAAAACTTGTGGAGGAATTTGGACATTAGGGATTTTGGATTGTAAGGATTGGATATGAGAGGAATTCGATGGTATAGTGGAGCAAATAAGATTTATTTTATTCCTCCAGTTTTGACACCATTCTTCAAGGGTTGTTATACGGGATTGGAGAATTTGAGATGCTACGGGTTATCAACTGAGAGCACACATGTGTCATCGGCATTGTAAAGATTGGTTGGGATGCCAGCTGTAGGGCAGGGCTGGCCTACTTGTGACCTGCTCAATACATTTTTTCAACCCACAAGATGCATCACACTTTCACAAAACACTTATTTCATAATCAAAGTAAGGGAAAACCAATGTATTAAAAATATATATATATTATTTATGCATCCATATGTTCAAAATAACTGTGAAATTATGAGAAAAAATTAACTTTGATTTTAAAATAATATTATTGCGAATATATGACAGATATTGAACATTTTCTTCAGGAGTTTAGAGTAAGAAGTCATTATGTAAATAAAATTTTCGTTTTGGAGGAAATGTTTTCTTGTCTTGAATGAATTTGAAACTTACCTGCTTTTGCATGGTGAAGAATCAAAAAATAGAAATAAATTAAAAATAAGGAAATACAGGTTGCGGACAAATCTTAAATAATTTTTTTGCTTGAAAAAAATTATACTTAAGGAGAAAAAAAATATACTATATCTATCTAATCTAATAAAAATAAATTATCAGTCCAATGCCCCTCGTCTAAACCCAAACCTATCAGATCAGCCTTATTATTACCAATATTATATTATAATATCAATTAAGTTATACTTAGTTACGTTTATCATATTACGTAAATCATATTTAGTTAGTTACTAAAAGCATAATATATGAACTAAATTTATTGTCAATTTATATCTTGAAATATAATATAACAGTAATATAAAAAAAAAAATAATCTGTGGCTCTAGAACCCATGAAGATTCAGGCGTACAGTACTTAGTTAGGAAGTACTATTACAAGACCAACAATGCGGAAGGAAATGATTTGGTCAGAATGACGCTCTACCACCAATTTTCTCCAATTAAGGGCCCATGGAGGGCTTCTGAACCCACGGGGTTGACTCATGGCTAAATTACCAGAATAACTCATTATTTTCAATAGTTGATCTAAATCTAATATGGGGATATATAATTTTATATACAATGTATACACGGCTACCCCTGGTGTAGAGGATGGGGCCGAGGATACTAAGTTGAGGAAAACTAGCGTACTCAGGGAAGAGGGATGTATAAGAATAATTGTGATTCTCTTTGAATAATCTATGAACGAGATAGTATATAGGGCCTAAGAATTCACAAATTTTGTTAAGCAGTCCCATATGCTAGACTTGATCAAAACCTTTCTGTTTTTTCTTTAAATTTTTTTTTTTATACTTTCAAGGATTTAATGAAATGAACTTACAATTAAGAAGACCTTTTGCCTTTCCAAGTACTGCTCCAAAACCTTCAGCTGATGAACCAGTTGCTTTGGAAACCTCTTCCTGAACTGTTTTTACTACTTCCTCTCTCTTATGGTCTATTAATTCATCAGCTTCTTTCATTTTAGTATCAACAACGGTGTTTACCTTCAAAAATAAAACTTTATATCATTTTATGCAATTTAAAAAAAATTATGTATTTTTTAATAGTGTTTTTAAATGTTCCATAACCTATGACCTAAAAAAAGAATGTAAATTTATATTTATTATAAGTATGTTTACAGTTCATAAGAAATTAATCACATTACCACGGAAGATAAACTAAACATTAACTCATTTAGAACAATATCAGTTTACTTTATAAGCTTTTATTACTATTTACTTTATAAATAGTATTAAAGTTTTATATATTATAATATTATAAAATTTATATGAGGAGATGTTCGGGGGTGCGTTTAGCAAAAAATACATAATTAAACATTAACTTACCTATTTGTGCTGACATTTCAATCGGAAATTCCTGAAATTCAGGGCTGAAAAAGAAAAAAAAAAAAAAAAGAAAGAGATAACCATAACTCAGAGAAACATAAAAATAAAATAATAAACAAACAAACTTGGAAATATACATAACAATAACTATAGATAATAATTGAAGATGAAATATAATATTATAGAGGTAAGATTTATACAAAATAAATGATAAAAAGGTTAAAATATAAATTATAAAAAGATTTCATTATGTTGATTCCATTATTCACCATTTACATTTTCTTCCGCACCTTTCATTATGTTTATTTCTATATTTACAAGAGCACTGTCTGATTTTTCATCTTTTTATCATTTATTTTGTATATTTTTTACCTCTATAATATTACATTTCATCTCCTATTATTATCAGTCAATTACTATCTACTTAATTTATTGTTATGTATATTTCCAAGTTTGTTTGTTTATTATTTTATTTTTATTTTTATGTTTCTCTGAGTTATGGATGTTATCTCGGTTTTTTTTTTTTTTTTTTATTTCAACCCTGATAAAGGCCTCAAAATTCAAGTCGAAACATTGGCACAAAAAAATATTTTTTTATTTATTTCTGTATTTTTTGTTGACTGCACCCATCTTTTCTTTGTATTAATCTACAATCAACTATTACCACCTCATTATAAAATTAATAATATAAATTAATTTTATATTAATAAATTAAATTTTATTATTACTCAAATAGTATGCCATTAACATAGACATTTTTTATAATAGAAGAATGACAACAATAATATTTTCATTGTATACCTCATGGATGGCATTATCAATAGTCTTTTCGACTTCCTTCTCCACTGTACCGATACCACCAGAAATATCCAAACTTCCCAAAAGTTTGGTCGGATCGATCATAGAAGGTGAAGGTGAAGGTTCAGGTTCAGAAGGTGTGTTCTCTACAGGTTTGGTTTCCTCTTTAGTCTAATAATAAATAAAAATCGTCTACTAAACAAACTAAAAAAAAATGTAAATAAATTGAGTAAATAAAAATAAACTAAAATAAATGATGCAATAAGATTAAATAAAAATACAAAAATTAATAAAAAAAGCAATGCCAGATAAATATGCAAATACTACAGGAATGGGGTGCTCTAAGTGGTGCGGGAAAGAAGGATTTTACGGTTTTTTTTCTTTCTTGAAGTATTAGTTTCTATATTACATGCTAAGGCAATAATAATTGTTTCATATCATTCATAAAATGATGTTTGTTATGCAGAAATATTAAACCCACTAGCAACAAATCTAATTTTTTTCATATCACTGTTTATTATGCGAGTGTATTTTAATTTGGAGCAATTTACGCATTACACACTTTCACTTACAATAATGATAATAATGAGAGCAAAAATTTAAAACAATAATTTTTTTATTTTTCTGTTACTATAAAACTTCATATGTTGGATTTCTTAAGGTGCAAATAACAAATATCATCTTTGTTCCTGCCAAGGATACAACAGTTTAATTATAACAAAGGTGTATACATATGATTGCAAACGGATGAGAATGGACACGATTGTCTGTCTCTGATTTTCCAGTTTCTAACCTGATTTTTCTATGTTTCTCCTTTAGTTAATAATCAAATTCTTTTAAAGTTTATATTTATACTCTACTTATAATATTTACAATAATCACAAAATATATTATTTTCACAACCTCTAACTTTTTATCAAAAACTAAGAGTTTCAAATTGACAATTGAAACAAAAATTATCTTAAGAATGTATTTCCTATCTCAGGTTTTAAAAAAAGGTAAACGAAAAGAGTTATTTATTCGAAAAATGTATTGAAACAATGAAATATAATACAGAGCAATTAAAAATTAATTCATATTAATAGTATTATGAACATTAGATTTTGATATTTCTGGCAATGACTAGATTTTATACTCAAGTCCTGAGTGTCTGCAGCTATAGCTCTCACTCATCCTCCACTGGCTTTTAATATCAAGAAAAGCATCAGGAACTTCCAACGTCCTGATTTTTTCTTCACAAGTAGGGGGGATAATCTTGATTCAGAGTTCTACAGGCTGAGTGTAAATATTGTGTAAAGGAATGAACGTGTTTAAGATTTTAATTTACTTTTATTATTATTTATTTTATTTTTTTTAATATAGTTTTGTTATGATTTAATTTATATATCTCTGTATATATGGTGTGAAAGAGTTCTTTTAGTTCTCTTACTGATGTCTGAAGTATAGGACAGAATGTAATGCTACACAGTAAAAATAAAAAAAATTGATAAAACTGTAAAATGCAAATCAAGACATTTTTAGGGTCACTAAAACCCTTCTTTCTTTGAGACATAAACAGACTTGTAGTAATGGTTTTAAAGGAATTTATTGCAGCTAATAGCGATGTGAAAGCAAATTATCAATTTAAAATTGTTACATGTTAACTAAAACATTTTACTGTTATAGTGTATTTACTGCGCTACCTACTGGTTCAGTTTAGGTTAATCATAGCAGATGAAGAAAGCATGATTAGTCTTTCTGAAAGAGGTGTATAATACAATAATGTGGAAGATAAAAGTGTAGCTAATTTTGGAAGAAGCATTTACTGCCCAAACAAGTTGGGCAGCAATTGGTTATTTTTTTCGATTTTGAGTAAAAAGTACATGGGCACTTAGTACAAAGTGTAACTAAGTACACATGTACTCAAAAATTATGATTATTTTTGAAGTAAATTACATAAAAATTTAAAATTATTGAGACTCTAGTAATTTATTACATGAAACTCAAAAATTGTGAGAAACTTGTAATTAATTACTTCTTGTACTTGGATACTATGTTAATGAAATTTTTTTAAAAATTGATTCTTTTCCTATTCAAATATAATTTACTTGAAAACTGTAAGTAAAATTTTAATTATCATTGCAATTTGATATGATGTGTATGGAAATTTAATAAGTTTTCAGTATTTTTTTTCTTTATAGTAATCAAAGATTTGGAAATTAAAGTTATTTGTATTAATAAAAAATGGAAAGAAAAATTGTTATTTTGAAAATGATAAAATGTACTTAAAGTACTAAATGATGAGTATGATTACTTTTACTCTAATTTTTTTTTTTTTAGTATTGATTAAAAATACTTGTATTCCAGCTGGTTTGAGTTTGAATTCTCTGAGCCAAAACTTAATTATTTTGGTGAGTAAAAATTATTTTGCTTGGAATATTTTGAGTATGAGTATTGTACTCTGTACTCAAACATTTTGAGAACAAGTAAAGTAATCTTACCTAGCTACTCGCTACTTTTAAACAAGTTGCTCAACTCTGCTGCTCAACCAATTGGTTAATCTTAGGTTGTTTACAGCAAATGCAGAAAGCATGATTACTTTCTCTGAGACAGGTGTATAATACAGAAATACAGCCGATAAGAGTGTTTCTAACTATAAGAAATCTTAGAAAAAAACTTGTATTATCATAAAAATACTTTTCATGATTCCCAAGATACTTATTTTTGGATGAACATTACGTTTAACGCTCATTAACGTGGACATGGTTTTGTATGGTACCTCTGTAACACCTTCTTCAACAGCCTTTTCCACTTTTTCGATTTCCTTATCGAAGCCGTCAATAGCTGCCTGCTTTCCTTCAGTCACAGTGTCAACAGCAGTTGATTCCAGGTTGCTTTTACTCTGCCAGAGGACGTCCCCCGTCTTCTTGGCTTGGGCCTCCAACATGGCTGCTGCGGCTGCTTTCTTTTCAGCTGCCATCTCTCCTACTGATGTCTTTGTCTTTTCAATCATCTCCTCAGCCTTGCCAGAAAGGCTTTTCAGTGCTGCAACAGAAATTAACAGATAATTAGATCTGTTATACATTTAGTAGGCTGACCATTAAGATGAAAAAACGATATTAAATTTTAATGGGTCATTTTCAAACAACAGCCAATTCATCTCAATCTCAAGTCACTTAAATAAAAT
>NW_027105158.1:6451-7588 GCF_000696795.3 Halyomorpha halys | reverse complement strand
TTGAATTAGCTATGCTAATGCTAATTGAACAAAAACGTATGGATGCAGACTTGTCGGCCACAAATTCAGGCCAACTTGTACCAGCCAGGGCAAAAACCCATCTACACGCTTGCACATGTGCGAATTTGCCATTGTTTGGCAAACGTGCTGAGGTACCTTAATATCATTATTACCTATTGACCAAGATTGTGGCAGATTATAATGTTTACAATAAAAAAATATATTTAGCGGTTTATACGATTTTCTATTTATTCAGACCGCTAGATAACAAATGACTCATTAAAAAGGTAAAGCATGCTAAGGAGGCGACTAGAAATAAACCGGGACGTGGGCTGGAGTATAATTTGGCGACCTTGTTAGCTGGCAGTGCTTCCTTGAAACGCTTTGATGGTATCGGCATCCGAACCTTCTCTTTTGATAAACCATGTTATTATCTGGACAGGACGGAGTGGATCCAGAGAAAAAAGATGAAATAAGGAAGTCTGTAATCAAAGAACACTGTTTACGTTTGTAACTCAAAGATGAAGGTCAGGTTGGAAGGAGGGGAGTAAGCAGGAATACAAAGACTGAAGTCAGCAAGATTCCTCCATGTATTTCCAATTCAAAGAATGCTCCTACGTCAGATTCCTTAGCAGGTGCGCAATTCATACAAAAGAGATTTTAACATAACAACAGTACTCATAAATGAGTAATTAATTAAATTATAAAAACATACAGAAAACGTTGAAATTCTGATAATTATTGAAGCATTATAGAAACTTTATAACATTAAATATTTCAGGAATTGGATTTTTTACCTGGAAGGTTTTGATATTTAGTATTTCCGTGTTTTTGAAGTGCCTAGACAGGAATTTATGGTTTGTCACATCATTTTTTCTTAAAAAAATAATAAATAATTTTTTGTTTGTGTTCTTTTTGCTGACCATCTCCACTTAAACTATCTACACATTATTATTGTATTTATTCTGTCTCTACTTTTATGTAATCTTAATTTACTTCTTTATTTTCCCTTTTTCCTACTTTTCTATTATACGTGTTATTACGTCTACTGTTAATTTTAATCTAATAGTTTGCGTAATTTTTAATATTCTTATAATCGTCTATTTTATATTTATACTATTTTATTTATTATTTTCT
>NW_027105158.1:4226-5606 GCF_000696795.3 Halyomorpha halys | reverse complement strand
ATACTATTTTATTTATTATTTTCTTTCATTTGTATATTATTTTTTTCGCTTATATTTATATAATTTTAACCCTACCTTAATTTACTTTTTGTATTTTATCCTATTATGTCCAAATATTTTTAGTTGTTTTTTGTATATTTTTAGCCCTGATGAAGCTCTACAAAGTGGGACGAAACGTCGGCACGAATAAATAACCTTTTGTTCACTGGTGTTTGCTTTTTTTGCTGACCGCACACCACCCTAGACCATCTTCTGGAGGACTAGTGAATAATAAAACAACTATATTGAGAAGTTTCGCGACTCTATTGTTCGGCCTAGTCATCTCATACAGTGAAAAATAAAGTTTTTTTGAAAAAAAAAATTTTGTTCTTAACTAATTATTAAAAACTAAAATGTATAAAACAACCAATGAAAATTTGTTGAGATAAATTTTTAACAAAGGTGACTCTGATAAATAATTTTTATTTTAATGTGAAAACTGACTAATTAGGATAATTTGTTGGATTGACCTGAGCAGAATATCCTGCATGAAGTTGTTTTTTAAAGTTATTTGGTTCTAAAATTGTACTAAAAAGTATTAAGATTGTCCCTGAGGATGGCCGAATCGGCCGAAACGTCGGACTAAAATGAATAAAATTTTATTAATTAAACGAATTTGAGGTTTGCCACATAATATTTTCTTCAAAATAAAAATATATATAATTCGTTTAAGTTCTTGAGGACAAATGAATAATAAAACAACTATATTGAGACGAAGTTTCGCGACTCAATTGTTGGTATAGTCGTGCCCTACAGTGAAAAATAGTTTATAAAAAAAATACTTAACTAATTATTAAAAACTAAAATGTACAGAACAACCCAGAATCAAACCTGGGGATGGGGGCAAGCCATAGCCAATCAGGTTGCAACATTTCAGCACGGAACATGAGAATGAAACCAAAATTTGAAGAACATTATATATAACTGTGGTGCTTTATTAGTTATTAAGATTAGTATTTACTTGAAAAGAAAAAAAATTATTTTTATTATATTAATATTTTTTCACTTTTATGGAGGGACAGTTGTCCTCTCCTGCCCCCCGCTAGGTACGCCCGTGCTATATAATACAAATTAAGATCATTAAATAGAAACAAGCACAACAGAATGAACCTCTCTCATATAAATATATTATCAACAGTTGATTCACAATAACATATCTAATAACAGATATATGATTTGGTATTTTTAAACATAGAGTTTGGTCATTATATCTCGCTTGCTGAATTCTGTTCTCTGGAAATCGACTGCAGATCTTGCTAAGACGAAAATAGCTTAGATATAAATAGAACTTCGATGCCAAGCGGAAGGTTGTTCTTAAATTTTTGATTCTGGAGGCTTCTT
>NW_027105158.1:3594-4176 GCF_000696795.3 Halyomorpha halys | reverse complement strand
GGACTAAAATGAATAAAATTTTATTAATTAAACGAATTTGAGGTTTGCCACATAATATTTTCTTCAAAATAAAAATATATATAATTCTTTTAAGTTCTTGAGGACAAATGAATAATAAAATAACTATATTGAGACGAAGTTTCGCGACTCAATTGTTCACATAGTCATGCCCTACAGTGAAAAAGAGTTAAAAAAAAAAAATCTTCACTAATTATTAAAAACTAAAATGTAGAGGAACAACCCAGAACCAAACCTTGGGGGGGAGGGGAGAGGACAAGCCATAGTCAATCAGGTTGCAACATTTCAGTACGGAACATGAGAATGAAACCAAAATTTGAAGAACATTATATATAACTGTTGTTGTGCTTTATTAGTTATTAAAATTAGTATTTACTTGAAAAGAAAAAAATTATTTTTATTATATTAATATTTTTTCATTTTTATGGAGGGACAGTTGCCCTCTCCTACCCCCCGCTAGGTACACCCATGCTACAGAATACAAATTAAGATCATTAAATAGAAACAAGCACAACAGAATGAACCTCTCTCATATAAATATATTATCAACAGTTGATTCACAAT
>NW_027105158.1:0-3328 GCF_000696795.3 Halyomorpha halys | reverse complement strand
TGAGCATTTAAGTGCTCTTTAATAGCAGATAGGTTTTATCCTCATTGAAATAGAATAATAGGGTATAAACGCCGAATTATCAAAAATACCTTTAAATTTTGCAGACTGATTTCAATCAGGATCAGCCCTGCAAAGTGGGGCGAAACTCTGGTTAACATTAAATAGTTTTTCTACTATTCTGTACATTTATCGACCGCCATTCGGACTCTCTTCCCACAATCTATCTTTAATTTTGTTTATTTCTTACCACTATAGAACAGATCTGCTACCTTGGATTACATCTGGACAAACGACTATAACTTGGAATCCTCACACAAGACTGAAAAGACAGGAAACTGCAGGTCGATTCCGACTATTACAGCACTCACTGGACCAACTGTCTAAACTTCCAACTTATTACAAAAGACCTTCGAATTCCTCTCGTATCCAATCCTTACAATCCAAAATGTTTCGTAAAATCCTCAATGCTCCTTACTTTGTCACAAATATCATTATAAAGATATCACCCCTTCCATTATAAACTCCCACTCTAACCCTCTAGTTTCTAACCTTACATCCTCTTCCATTCCTGATAATCCTCCGAGGCCCCTGAAAAGAAGATGGCCTGCTAATGTAAAATGTCATTAGAGTGGTACCAATGGGTAGTTTCTATACACGCCTGTAACACTCCATTTTAACTAAGATCAAATTTACTGAATGTATTATATAATATACAGTTGTAAATTTCAATAAAGATATTAAATTAAAAAATTGTTTATTTGAAAATTTACAGTTATCATTGTTAGCAATTATGTATAATGTATAAATGTAAAATATTAAAGAATTTTATGAATAAATAAAAAAATAAAAAAAGGACAATAGATAAATCCTATGTGAACGAGAAATGCCGAGATCGCATGATGTTTCCTGATCGCATGGCCTCGGTATCTTTTGTTAAACTGTTAAAAGTTTATTATAGTTATAAGAACCTCGAGAAACCTTAAAATAAGAACTTTTAAGCAACAGCAAAATAATAATTTTTATTCATAATTTTCTTCTCTATCCTATAGATTTTTTTTTTTTCGAAAATCACAAAAATAGAGATATCTTCAGCATGAGCTCACTGCCCAACTGGTACAAGAGTTTCAGAGGAGAAAAAAGGCAGTTATTTCACCCCAATATTTTATTACTTTAATGAAAACTATGAATAATTAATAGTCTAGATTGACGAGTCTGCCAAGTATATTTAGAGGGAACTGTTTTAAAACGTTAAAAAAATTATTTTTTCATACGGAGCTCTATGTCTTTGAAACTATCAACAACACTAAAACATAAGCGAACAATATTTAAAGTAGGATAAATTTTCTAAAATATGAGCCGTAATAGAGCTATTTAAGTTCAATAGTTTCCGAGAAATAGCTTTTTAAAAAGCAACATTTCATAAAAAATGCACTAAAAACAGAAGGTAATTTATTTCGATAAATCTATATCTCAAAAACCATTAGACGTGCAGATGTCTGTCAGGACTCAAATAAAAGCTATTCAAATGTACTATTAAGTAGGTTATAACGTTTATCTTGGCAGGAGTAGTAGTTTCAGTTGATATTTGGTAAAATAAATCGATTTATAGTAAAAAAAAATAGCGGCTGTTTCAAAACCTTAACAAAACATTAATTTTTCATTCGGAGCTCTATATCTTAAAAACTACCTACAACACAGGAAAATATAAAAGAATATTATTTAAAGAAGAGTAAATTTGCTGAAATATGAGCCATAATGGAGCTATTTACGTCCAATAGTTCTCGAGAGATAGGCTTTTAAAAAGCAACATTTCATAAAAATGTACTGAAATATCAGTAGTTGGTGAATCTATTTTGATAAATCTATATCTCAAAAACCATTAGACGTGCAGATGTCTGCCAGCACTCAAATAAAAGCTATTCAAATGTACTATTAAGTAGGTTATAACGTTTATCTTCGCAGGAGTAGTAGTTTCATGATATTTGGTAAAATAAATCGATTTATAGTACGTTTATCATACGCGAATATCATAAAATCTACTACCCCTACGAAGATACGTGTCATAAACTACTTTATAGTACGTTAAATTTCCCTTGTTTTTGAGTGCTGGCAGACATATGTAGGTCTTATGATTCCAGAGATATATTTTTTAAAAAAAATTAATTATTTTATTCTACCAGCGAAAAATCAACATTTTGTGAATTTACCATATTTTGTCGAATATCAAGAAAACTACTACTCCTACGAAGATAAACGTTATTAACCACTTTATAGAAAATTTGACTAGCTTTAATTTGAGTTTTAGCAGACATCTGTACGTATTATGGTTACTGTGATATATTGTTTGATGCGTATACCATACCAGAATTTTTCCATAAGAACAGATAAACGTACAAAGGGCATTAATCAGGGAATTCATTAATTATAGAAATGAAATTTATTGCCACTGCCAGTATAATTTTGTTTGTAAAATTCAATATAAAGGAAGAGGATGATAAAGATAGATTTATAGAAACGTGTTGTGTGGAAGGCCCCTCCTGCATGAGTCAAACAGCGATTTAAGCCAATTAGATGACGTAATTTCTATACTGCCGCGCACACAAAACGTTTGGCATTCAAAAGTGGTGAGAAAAAACTGTTTGTATTTTTTTTTAAATATAAATTTAGATAAATATTTAATATGTATTTAAATATATAATATTAACTATAAGTACACTTTTTTTAAAAATAAAAACTGGACGGAATATCGTTGATTGACGCTTGATGGATGCGGTTAAAATAAATCATATAGTAAGAAAAACTACTTATTGTGAGACAACGTTTGGCCCCATTTTGCAGGGCTTCATCAGGGCTAAAGAAGATACAAACGACTAAAATTAATTAGCAGAGTAAGAGAATAGGTAACATGAAATAAAAGTAAACTCAAGTACGGCTAAAAATGATTTAAAATATATGCAAATAAAAACTACTATCCCTAAAAAGAAACGTGTAATAAACTAATTTATAGCTCATTAAACTAGCCTCAATTTGAGTGTTGGTAGACATATGTACGTCTTATGATTCCAGAGAAATATTTTATCAAAAATTAATTATTTTATCCGACTTGCCAGTAATCAACATTTTGTGAATTTATTTTCTGGAATATCAAGAAACCTACTACTTCTGCGAAGATTAACATCATAAACTACTTTACAGTACATTTAACTAGCTCTAATTTGAGTATTAATAGACATCTGTAAGTCGAATAATTTTTGAGATGTAGATTTCTCAAAATAAATTCACTAACTACTGATGAAATAACAGTAAATTCAAGTATGGCAAAAAATGA
>NW_027105157.1:4048-4369 GCF_000696795.3 Halyomorpha halys | reverse complement strand
ATATAGACTTCTCAAAATAAATTAACTAACTACTAATATTTTGGTAGATTTTTAAGAAATTTTGCTTTTGTGAACAACTAGAAATTAACATTTTGTGAATTTATTTTGTCGAATATCATAAAAACCACTTCTCCGACAAAGATAAACGCTATAAATTATTTTATAGTAAATTTAACTAGCTTTAATTTGATTGCTGACAGACATCTGTACGTCCTATGGTTTTTGATATAAAGTTTTTCATAAATCAAAATTATTGTCCGAACAACTATAAATCAATTTATTTTAGCAAATATCGTGAAAACTACTATTCCTACAAAGGTA
>NW_027105157.1:0-1033 GCF_000696795.3 Halyomorpha halys | reverse complement strand
ACAACGGTAACAAAGCTGGCCTGTTGCGTGACGTCATTCTCCTTTTAACAGACCCAGTAATAGACTCAGCCATGTTTCATGTTATATCGTCTTATTAACATGGTAAAAGAAGGAAATGTTTCTCCATTTAACATGTTAAACTAAAGATGTTAAATACCCCTATTGTGATGGTGCCGGGAGTATTATTTTTCCTCGGGTTGGTGACTTCGTCGTTAAGTCGTTTTCGGTACAATATACAGAATTGACTTGTACCACATGATATTTTTCTGTCAGCTAGTTAACAGAAAGTCATGTACATTACCACAAAGAGCTCAATAGGCCACTTATCCTGAAGACTAAGCAAGAACTCAGAGCTCAGTTTAGCGTTAATCTCTCCGGCCAATCTGTGTCCATTTGCTCCAGTGTGAATGACGCCTACAACCAAAATTATCCTAAATAGGTCTGACGTTTGTTTGTTGTTATTTTGAAGATAAACTGGTTTTCCTGTTTCCTGACAATTGTTCCCAACGCTGTTGGACGTTGAAATTATTAAATTAATAAAGTGAATTTAGTAAATTAAAGGTATTTAATATTTATACGATTGGAAGAAGCATTGTGAATGTGAGGAAAAGAGATCAAATAAAAAATGCTTGGAACGAGAAAGAAACAGGACTCACTGACACACTGAAGATGACAAGATTGAGTAAATGAAAATGGGCAGGGCATCTCCTTCGAAGCGAAGATGACAGATGGTCAAAGAATGGACTCCATACCACCTTCAAAGAAGAAGAGGACGTCCAAAGAAAAGATGGAGCGATATGTTCAAGAGGATGGCAGGACCCTTCTGGTGGAGAGCTGCTAGGGACAGAGATGTCTGGAAGAAAAAAGGGAAAGAACTCGCCTCCCAATAGGGCTGGTCACCCCGGGAAGTGCTCACTATTACTCCCGAATATATCCTATGCAGGAAAGGATACAGAAGAGGAGAGAGAGAGGAAGAAGAGAAAATTGATAGAATTTAATGTTTTAACTATTATATATATATAATTTTTTTTTT
>NW_027105156.1:4097-4608 GCF_000696795.3 Halyomorpha halys | reverse complement strand
TTGATTGATATTTGTGGAATTGTATGGTAGTAAATTGAAAACAGTGAACGGATGAAATATAATATCATGTAGGTAAGAAGATATGTATAATACAATATAATATGCAAGTAGTGTCTAAAAAATTGAAAAATTAAATGGAATCTATCCATGGAATCTACTCACTATTTTTCATTGTTTGTCATAATGTTCGATTTGTAGATTCCATTTATTTATTTAATTTTTTAATTTTTTAGACACTACTTGCATATCTTGTATTATACATATCTTCTTACCTACATGATATTATATTTCATCCGTTCACTGTTTTCAATTTACTACCATACAATTCCACAAATATCAATCAATTAAAAAAATGTACAATTCATTTATCAGTTATCAATTTTTTATCATTTATGATTTAATTCAATATTTTGTATAATTCTAAATATGTTTGTATACTATTCCTTTTCAATTGTATGTTACTCTAAATGTTGTTGTTATCTCTTTTGTTCTATAGCCCTGATGAAGACCT
>NW_027105156.1:0-1556 GCF_000696795.3 Halyomorpha halys | reverse complement strand
TATATATATAAATAATAAGCCCCTTCACTTCGGACCCCGACCAGGTTAGATCCAACTCCCAACTGACTTGTGCTCCACTCCCCCAAACCAATCAACCCTCGCTTTCATTGCCTGCCTGGGATATCTCCGAGCTCATCCTTTGTACATGACCAACCCCTCCTCTCTTGAGTTGATTCCCCTTGATAATATCTATCAACGCCCTGGCATCAATTGCTGTATTACTGTCTATATCTCTCTTAGTTTACTCAACGCGGAACGTGTCTCTTATATTGGGTATTCCGTTTTATCGTTAACCTTCATATGCTAAGACCTAACAAGTTAAACATTTTGAATTTTCGTTTATTTTACTAAATAACTTGGAGCACTTTCTTTTTAATTATTCTATTTAATAATTAGATAGATGAAGGTTATTAATCTGTTCAGTTTGTTCTCTTTATTTAGATGTTTTTGAGCTTCTAACCTAAATTTCCTCGTTTTCCTTTATTCATTTTTGTTCCTATTAGTCTGCTTTAAACTGTTGTTTACATTTATTTCACTCTAAATCCAGTTGGCATTTAGTGATCTAAAATTTTGTCTATCTTCATGATACCCAAACTTTTTTGTTAGTATTTTAATGCTTGTTTGAAGTATTCATGCTGTTTTCCTTTGTTATACTTATAAATATACCAATATTTTATTTATGTGTTTTTTCGACTGCTTTACAAACTCCGTAAATTTCTACCTTCTACATACTTTCTCATTATTCGTTCCTTTCTCACTCACAGATTATTTAAAGTAAAACCACAATGGGTCCTATTCATCCCTCTTCTTTCAGTCCGCTGGTGTTCCTCATGGTTCCTTGGTCCCATCCTCTAGACAATCTTTACAGCAGACATCCCAACCAATCCTAAAACTATTCTCACCAAGTATGCCGATGACACATGTGTGCTCGCTGTAATAATAACTCTTTAATTGCATCCCAAACTCTTAAATCCCATATCACAGCCCTCGAAGAATGGTGTCGTAATTGGAAGATTAAAATAAATTCTAACAAATCCCATCAAATTACTTTTACCCTACGTCGTAAACCTACTGACTGTCCTACAGTATACTTCAATAATGTTGCCCTTACCCCTGTCGAACAAATCCGCTACCTTGGACTGTATCTGGATAAACGACTAACCTGGAATCCTCACACAAGACTGAAAAGACAGGAAACTGCACGTTGATTTCGACTATTACAGCACAGACAAACGGTCCAAACTTCCAATTCATTATAAAAGACTGATTTACATGACAATTATAAGGCCTATCTGGACATACGGCGTTGAGCTTTGGGGTCCACTAAACCTTCGAATTCCTCTCGTATCCAATAATCCTTACAATCCAAAATCCTTCGTAAAATCCTAAATGCTTCCTACTTTGTCACAAATGAAATCATCCACAAAGACCTTAATATTCCATTTGTAACCTATCTAGCCCGAACCTGATATCAATTCATTACAAACTCCTTAACCACTCAAACCCATTAGTTTCTAATCTTGCTTCCTCTTTTATTCCGGACAATCCTCCGAGGC
>NW_027105155.1:5149-5466 GCF_000696795.3 Halyomorpha halys | reverse complement strand
TATATAATGAATCCATCCCAGTCATTCCCAAAGATCTATTAATTAATAATTTCTAAACTTAATGATCTTTTACTGGAAGAGTCTCTGGAATTAAAAAAATTATATATAATTTTTAACGCCCTTTGTGTGTGTATTCTAATTTTCTCTTTACATTCTACAGTGATTTTTATCATGTTTCCATTTATCCCTGAAGAAACCTGCATAGAGGACCGAAACATTGGTCAACATTTACTGACAAAAATATAACTTGATCGGAAGAAAAAAAAAATAATAAAATAAAAATAAATAAATAAATAAAATAATATAGTCTCTAGTCA
>NW_027105155.1:0-1928 GCF_000696795.3 Halyomorpha halys | reverse complement strand
CTAATTTAAATTAATGTTTGAAGTACCACCAATGGGTGGTTCCTTCCCAAGATTTTCAAGTGTATATGAAACATACAACATATTTACCTATAGTATTATTTTGCACAATTGTAAATTAAATAAAATAAATAATTTAAAAAAAAATTTCACGGTGATTACAATAATTTGCAAGATCAGGATAATAATAATAAAAGTTTGAAGGATATTATTTAACAGAAAATAGATAAAGAAAAAAAGAGAAAGTTTAATAATTTTAACAGAAAATAGTAAACATTAATTGGAAGGTAAACGTTTTACTACAGCTGGTGTGCCAAATTCAGCAACAGTCTTTTAACATCAGTGGAACAATTATGAAGGTAACCCACTTCTGCATATTTTATCAATATAATTTTAGAACGTATTTGAAACTGACTTCACAAACATTCAATACATAGGCTAGGAGCACTGATTGACAGCTTCTGTTGATACGTTATTATAGTCTAGGGAGTGAGGCCTCCATTGGTGAGGGTCCTCTAGATTCGCAAGGACCACTTCACGGCTTAATACTACAGAAGTTGCGAAGAAATATGTGTACATGAAAAGAACCTCACTTAGTTTGAGATTTATAGGCGCCGGTTCACAGAGCCTCCTGAGAATTTCCTAATATAGTGTTGATAATTAAACCAAAATCTGTAAGCCTAAGTTATCTCTGCTCAGGATCGATTTAATACAGAGGTTCCCATTTCCCAACTTGTTCTCGATTCAGTTCCCATTTTTCCAAGAGGAGGATCAAGATAGGGGCCTGGATCAATTAATTACCGCATGGCCCCTGATGATATCTGTTTGGAGGGCTAATTATTTCGGAAGAGGTGGAGATGACATCCCAGAAATATACGGGTGGATAGCAGCGACGTGGGTTGCCGGTTATGTATCAAAGCCACTAACATCTAATTAGTTGCTGATGAAAAGGTTGTTAGCAACGAAAACAGCCACTGATTGGCTTCAGAGATTCAAAGCTGAAAGGATGATTCTAGCGTGGTCCGCGATGCCCTTCCTTGTTCCTTGTAGCCTACTTACTTATAAACTCATCTTGTCTTCTCTTATCTAATAAGCTACCTGCCTCATTTCTGTTTCCGCTTTAACTACCTATCCTTTGTTTTTTTTCGGTGCTTTTGGGTTGGCCTTTAATTGCGTGGGCTTCAACGACGTTGTTCAGCAGTTCTTTAGTTTCAATGTGTGTTCGTTTTTTTTCTCCCCTTAATTTCTTATGCTAATAAACATATTTTAAAACTTTTTACAGAATTTCGGTGTGTCCTAGTGGTAAGGGAGTTGTTAATTGGAAATGAACATTCAGTTTTTGTCCTGTACTCACAAGTACTATTCTGTTTCGAATCCTGTTAGATAAGTTAGTTAAAATTCCATTTAAACGACCGAATTTAAATAAATAAACATATTACTCAGGTACATGTTGGTCTTATTGATGAAGAGGAACTGAAAGAAGTATACTGCTCAGCACAAAGTTGGGGATATCGGTTGGTATCGAAGAGTCTGGGCAAGGAAGGACTTATAATGTACCTCGTGAAGTGAGTGCGGAAGCAGAAGAAAATGGAGAAGGACTGGGAAGTCAACATAATTTTTAAGAAAAGATACAATAGGGACCCAAAAAATCATAATCTTAATAATCTAAAAAAAATCACAATTCACTGTGTATATATATATTTTTTTTTTCACGGAACGGACTTTCAAGACCACGCGAATATCATTACTTTTTCCTTCTCACTTTCTCTCTTCTTCTCTCCCAGTATTTTCTCATCACTTTTGCATGCCTTTGCTTCCTCTCTTCCGACCACGCATTACCCGTACTCTTCTCTATCTAGGCAATCAGTGTCTGTTATTTTCAATTTCTTTGTTTCCTCTCACATTTGCTTCACATATCCTCCTACGCACTT
>NW_027105154.1:0-2954 GCF_000696795.3 Halyomorpha halys | reverse complement strand
TATATATATGCATACACAAATAGCATTAGCGTTATATTATACAAGGTAATAGATTCCAGAGGAGGGAATGAAGACCTTGACTTTCTCGATCGCTTGCCCAGGTGCTAGGTGGAATGACGTGACTGAGTCCAATGAAGCCACAGCAAGCCAAGGCAATGGCATACATAATGTATCCAATGTATCGCTCTGCTGTTCCGGGAACCAATCGATACTCAATTCTTAGATCTTACCGCCGCTGCCCAAGTCAAAGGGGGCGACTTCAAACACTGGCAATCAAGAAGGCTTTCCGCACCATTTAGCAGTAATATCTGATAATTATTTAGTTTATCAATTTCAAAATAAAGTTAACCGGAATAGATGGAGTTGAAAATATTTTCAGTGGAATCCGAAAAGATTTTATTTTACTTATACAATTTTATAGTTCACCTTGGTTGTCTTCAATTTTTAATTAAAAAGATTATGAACTTTTTTTTAATAATTTATTTATTGTTATTTACAACTGTGTACACTTACATACAACAAGCAAATTTGCTGTAGGTTACATAGTGACATGATATAAACATGTGGAGAATCTACCCACTGATAGAACTCCAATAACATTTCTAGAGGAGAAGATCTCGAGGCCATGTTCTTTTCAGACGCCTAGGAGGATTATTAGGTAATAAAGGAGAAGCCAGGTTAGAAACAAGTGGATTTGGGTGGTTGTGAAGTTTATTATGGAAGGAACGGTATCTGGTTCATATGTAATATAATCGTATAATACATAATATATCTTCCTGAAAATAAGAGAAAACAAATTAAAGGTATGACTTAGTATTATTAAGTTGCATGTATTTATACAAACTTGTAATTAATTACTACAGCAATTTATTATAATAATTTATTGTTAAATATAGATGCATATGATGCTCTACACCTCTACAGACACCAAAAGTTGCTCTTCCAAAATGCTTTACCAAAAATAATATGATATGAGATTATCTGAGTTAGTAAAAATTAAATCCGATTTAATATTATTTAAAACAAAACAAAGATTTTTTTGTTAGAAAATTTCTTATAATTTTAAAAAGTTTTGAGTAATGTTACGGATGAGTCGTTTGGTGTAAGTTTGAATATCCATATTCAAGAAACTTAACATTAAACTAACCTTATAATTATTTACTATTTCAATTCAATTAATTTACTATTACTTATTTTGTTTCTGATTTTGCTTACCTCTTATTTTGAATTGTGTTTATTATTTTATCTCAATTATTATTATTTTTTCCTGTTTACTCTAGAATAAAACAAATATCATGATATTAAAAAACTGAACAAAACTGATAAAGGTAGAACGGGGGAGGAGAGAGGGCTATCGATTGCACTAACACTTCCATTATTAGTCTCATTAATCACCCCTTATGAAAGTCTCCCTTCATGGCTATCTGAATATTTATTTTCCAGTTCATCTTTATTTATTTATATTAATTATCAATAATAAATTACTGAATTCTACGAACCTTCCTTTAATATTAAAATCTCGAAATTATATTTTTTATAAGTAAGCTTTGTAAAATCAAGCAATGATATATAAACTAAGATTGTTTATTTAGAGATGTTACGTCTTTAACTATCTGATATGCATTGGTTACTTTTCTATTTAATGTTGATGCAAAAAAAACCAAAAAAAAAACCGTTACCTATTATCTCAAAATACATTCGGAGCTGAAATACATTAAGTGGAAATGTTGGCTATAAAATCTAGAAGTTTATTATAGCATTATTATAATATTTCTATTCATAGTGAAATAAATTTTGTGTCACTGTTCAAAAATCTAAGTGATAGATTTTTTATAATTGTTTCAAATATTACAATTTAAAAATATGTTATCTCTCAAAAACCCCATAAAATATTACATTTGTATTCATTAAAAGTTTGCAATCTACCAATTGTGGGGTTTAGGAAGTATTGTTTTCTAATAGATCCATAGTACTTACATCAAAACCCTATGATGTAAAAAAAAGTAAAATTTATAAATAAAGCAATTATTTATAATATTAATCCTATTTTATTCAAAACGTGAGATATTTGATTTTGATATTTTGCAATGCGTTTTGTCGACAAGTAAACAGTCACGTATTACGATTTTTGAACCATTGATGTTACAGTGAGATGTAAACAATCATATGCTAAAACTAGCTATAAATATTTCAGAATAACTCATCTAGATTTATATTTTAATTTCATAAAACATAATAAAGTATTTTAAAGAAACAGTTATCTAACTTGGTACCGCACTGGTATGCCAAGAGTTCTCTTGAAATAATTTTTAATTTTTACAATGATTTTTTACTTCAAAAAATCCATTTATACAAAATATTATACACAATTCAGAAATATTTGATTTCTTATCATTACTAAACCCTAAACCCTTCATAGGTTATAATGATACTTTTATTTTTTATTTAGCTATTATCAATAGTTGTTACAATTAGTTATTATTTAATTTACGGATAATTGTATCTCAAATGTTTGTAGTTCAACATCGGTGCTCAGCTATAAAATGTTTGAGAACCGCTGGTTTGAACTTATTTTGGTTTAAATTTAAATGTATTATTACTAGTAATTTTTATATTTGTTATAGTTGTGGAAAAAAAATTGAATTAATGGAGTTATATGAAGCAAATTTATGGGAACATTTAAAACAAATTTATTGAAGGATTTCGACTTAGCCGTTGATTGTGATAGAGCTTTTAAAGTTCTTTTTTTCATAAATCAAATAAATTATGACTTTTTACTGTTATTAATTATGTTTCTAATTACATGACAAGAACAGCTTACAAATTATTTTCTTCAGGTGTTTATAAAAAAAAATGAATTCGTCATCATTTTCATTTCAGTTCGCTTATCCGTCCTTGTACGGACCGAATAATCGCCGGTTAAGCAGGAGAGGTGTTAAATTCGGATTTTATAA
>NW_027105153.1:4493-4918 GCF_000696795.3 Halyomorpha halys | reverse complement strand
TATATATAAACAGTTGATTATGGGGGGGAGGGGTATAGTCTCGTACAAAAGACACCCCTAACTATATACAATGTTATTATTAAAAGATAAAATAAATGGATAAGAATAATTCTCCTTAATAAAAGAGAAAAGTAAAATTAATAACAAAAATAATGATATTTGTAAAGACTTAACAAAACAAACGACTGTCCTCTAATGGCAAAAAGAAACAAATTAATTTGAAGAAGGCACGAGAGAAGAAAATAGGAAAAATAAAAAAATAATAATGAATAAATACAATGAGTAATAATAAAAAGTAAAATAGAGGTAGTGTGACTATAAATTAATTTCATATTTATTAAAATTTATAACAGAATGTCCTGCAGCAGTCTGGGATTCAGTCTTCAGGTTGAGGTTGGGTTTCCCAGGTTGTAGGTCACTGCTCC
>NW_027105153.1:2969-3723 GCF_000696795.3 Halyomorpha halys | reverse complement strand
TGAACAGACTCAGATGTAAATTCTAAATTTGTCCTATGGAATAAAGCTCTAGGGTTCTACAAAACCCTTAAAATCCTTGATGCTCCTTATTACGTCACAAATAAACTCAGGTTGAGGTTGGGTTTCCCAGGTTGTAGGTCACTGCTCCTTTAACTGTCGGCAACCGGGAGTGGAACTTCATGAACTGTTTTTGATTTAATCCTCTATTGACTCCACTTGTAATTCGCGATGCAATTGACTATTTCTTATGAACCAAGGAGCATTGACTGCGATTCTTAGGACTTTATTTTGAAGAGATTGTAGTTTTTTTCTTTTTCGTGAAGGATGCCGCTCCCCAAACTTCACAGCCGTACATACATAATTATTGTTAACAGAACTATTCAGTTTGTTTTTACAACGAAAAAAACAAAACACCTAGTTTGTCATTGTTAATTATTATTAATTGATCATATGGCGAGAGGTTTCAAATGGGTTTGCCACTAAAAAAGTGTAAAATAATGAAACATTAAATAAATTATAAATAAAAATATATTTAAAAGAAATATACTGTATAAATAAAAACTTTTTGGTGGCAAAATTATTAATGTAATCAGCTGCAATAATCGACGTTAGCAAAGAGGCTGTTTTAAATGGGTTTGCCACTAAAAAAGTGTAAAATAATGAAACATTAAATAAATTATAAATAAAAATATATTTAAAAGAAATATATGATACAGGATTTAGAGAAACTACCCAGTAGTAGAACTCTAAAAAC
>NW_027105153.1:0-1089 GCF_000696795.3 Halyomorpha halys | reverse complement strand
CAGATATGCGTCTTTTCATTCCAAACTCCTTAACCATCATATCCCATTAATTCTTAATCTTCCATCCTTAACAGTCCCTGATCATCCTCGGAGGCGTCTGAAAAGAAGATGGCCAAGGGACCTTCTAATTTAAATTAATGTTTGAAGTACCACCAATGTGTGGTTCCTTCCTAATATTTTCAAGTGTATATGAAACATACTACATATTTACCTATTGTATTATTTTGTACAGATGTAAATTACATTAAATATATAATTACAAAAAAACTTTTAACTCTTGCATCTTTCTTATTTTGAGCGACGTTTCGGATAACCTGTTCAAGACCCAGTCTTCATTATTTCATTCCTTAGATCTCCCATATTTATGAAATGTGATATCATCATATTAGATATTGAATTGTGATAGCGTAATGACAGCGTATATTGAGAGTCCGCAACTAATAGAACTATTCACAATATAATTTTTATAACAGTGAAAAATTAAAATGAGGAGAATAAAATGTTTCAAATAATAAATATAGGCTGAAATAAAGCCCGTCCGAAACGTCGTCCAAAATATCGAAACAAATAAAACAAGAAGTATGAGTACTAGTAGCATGTTTTTTTTTTTTTTAATAAATAGATTACTTAATTTTTATTTTTAACTACAAAACTAAATTTTCAATTAAAGAAAAAATTATCAGCAATTAGCTACGTCACATTTTATGAGTGAATCTTGAAGTCCTTTGGTATTCGTACTGCCGAATTTATAATGACAATTTACCAGAAACTAATCAGTTGATGTAAGGCGACGTTACAATCTCTCAAGGAAATCATTACACCAATAATAGTTAGAGTAAGTGTAGCAGTAATTGACTGTTTTTTAATTTGTTAATAGTAATTTCTGTAATACTTTATTACTGTAAATGACTGTAATACTTGTTGTTAATAAGTAATTTGTTTTAAAATATTATGATTTATTGATTGATTGGCGCTAGTTGTTGGGTAAACCAACAGCTTACAACTGGCGCCAATTTTGAAACGATTGTCGGTACCAAACTCATAATATTTAAAACCAAAGATTGGAGATGTTTGTCGGGGGGGGGGGGG
>NW_027105152.1:0-1492 GCF_000696795.3 Halyomorpha halys | reverse complement strand
TATATTCCTTGTATCTATGGGAAAAAAATACTTCTGTCCCATATAAATGTTGTTTATCCAATTTTTTTTACATTTCTTCACGTTTTGGGGTTAGCAATTTCATGGATACAAGGAATTAAATCTAACACTTCAGATAAATTCAAATGCATTCAATTAGTATAGCTTAGATTGTTAGTATATACATGTATATTAAATTCAACATAGCTGAATGTACAAACATGAATTAAAAACCTTGTTTATTCTAATATCTATCGGAGCAGTGTTCTATGATGTACATTCACCGATGAAGGATGGATTAAACAAATTTTGTTTCACATATAGTAATAATCAGAATACTGCATTAAGCCAATAATATTACATTCTAAAAATAAATAATATAGTAATATAAGAAATGTGATTGACCTTAGAAGAGAAGAGAAGAGAAAATGCCTAAAGATCTCGCGGAGGAGGTGAGAGGTTCTCTTACCTGGAACATAGATCGTGTTGGTCGTGAGTACAGTCTGTTCAGGAAACAACTGGCCACATCCACACTCCGTTCTCTCCATCACACTACATGCATTCATAATATCCAACAGTATATTTACTTATAACACAATTGTATTTACATACCAATAGGTTACTATATGATGTGACAGAAAAATTAATGGCATCAGTCCGAGCTCGGAGTTCCAGACGAAAATGTAGTATGACAAATTCATTTTGAACCAGAATTGCAAATTATATTTGGCAAGATATTTAAATCTAAAGATATTAGACCGTGGATAATAAATATATATGAATAGAAGATTGTTTTATGTTTTATTTAATACATTTAATTTAACAATTGATTTTAGGGGAGTCTCATACAAAAGACAACCATAACTATATACAATGTTATAAAAAAAAAAAAAAATAATAATAATAATTCTTAATAAAAGATAAAATAAAGTTAACCACAAAAACAATGACATTTATGGATTTAACAGAATAAATAATTAACTTCTAAAGGAAAAAAATAGAAGTACGTTTAAGAAAAAGATGAAGAGGAAAAAAATAAGATAAAATAAAATTTTACAAGATGTTGGGGGTGGGATCAGAAACTAATACAATAAGTTGAAAAAACTTATTTAATTGTGTCAACGTTTCGGCCAGAATTTCCAGCCTGTATCAGGGCTACTTGTAGGAGATCTGAAATCAAAGTGATCTCCTAAAGTAGCCCTGATGAAGGCTAGAAATTATGGCTGAAACGTTGGCACTATTAAATAAGTTTTTCAACTTATTTGTATTATTTTCTGATCGCACTCCCAACCATCTTATCTTCGTAAGTCTAAAATGATTTGGAACATGTTCCTTCTAGTCACTTGGTTATTTGGAAGGTTGTCCTGCAACTTGAGCAGGCCTACCTTCTACGCCACAACCCCTGATGAAGACCTGAAACTCAGGTCGAAACGTCGGCATAAAATAAATAAATATGGTTTTGTTTATTTATGTTGTTCTTTGCTGACCGCACCCC
>NW_027105151.1:395548-396225 GCF_000696795.3 Halyomorpha halys | reverse complement strand
TAACAATTCTTGAATACAAACTCCGAATAAAGATCCCTTGACCCTTTACGAGTTGTAGTAGTATAGGTTTAATTTGAATAACTATAATTTCTCCCTTAACCTAATACCTCGTTTATTTTTATCCATCTTAAATAAACATGTTATAAAATTAAAATATGAATAATAAAAAGTTTAAATAACAATATACATACTTAAAATTGTATCGTATGTTCGAAAATTTTAAAATCGAAACCTTTTTTTTAATTTATTTTTTGCTATTTACAACTGTACATTATAATACATTTGGTAAATTGATCTCACTTAAAATGGAGTTCCAGGCATGGAGAGGTCTCTTGGCCATCTTCTTTTCAGGCACCTCGGAGGATTGTCAGTAATGGAAGAGGAAGCAAGATTAGAAACTGGGTGGTTAGGGATTTTGTAATAGAAGGAATGATATCTGGTTCGGGCTAGATCGGTCACATATGGAACATTAAGATTTGATTTCATTTGTGTCAAAGTGAGGAGCATTGAGGATTTTACGAAGGATTTTGGACGGTAAGGATTGGATTCGGGAGGAATTCGAAGGTTTAGTGGACCCCAAAGCTCTACTCCGTATCTCCAGATTGGCCTTATTACAGTCATGTAGATCAGTCTTTTATAATGAATTGGAAGTTTAGACCGTTTGTCCAGTAAGTGCT
>NW_027105151.1:394993-395498 GCF_000696795.3 Halyomorpha halys | reverse complement strand
TGGCCTTATTACAGTCATGTAGATCAGTCTTTTATAATGAATTGGAAGTTTAGACCGTTTGTCCAGTAAGTGCTCTAATAGTCGGAATCGACGAGTAGTTTCCTGTCTTTTCAGTATTGTTTGAGGATTTCAGGTTAGTCGTTTGTTCGGATGTAGTCCAAGGTAGCGGATCTGTTCGACAGGGTTAAATTATGAAAGGAGACTGTAGGGAAGTGGGTAAGTTTACGACGAAGGGTAAAGGTGATTTGACACCATTTTGGGGGGCTGTGATATAATTAAAATTTTAAGAAAAGATAAGAAAAACTCAAATGCTATCTACAAGCAGTACATTCGCTACATAAGCTGCATACATAAATTTTCGTTGTATTAATCTTCTAAAGCATATAAGGGGACTCTAATATATGTTAGAGATTAGAAAAGTTCAAATAAATCGATTCATAATTCTAAAATCGATAGCTCATTCATTTTCTGAATGTATTTAAACATATTAAAGGAACCTAGGATA
>NW_027105151.1:390876-391288 GCF_000696795.3 Halyomorpha halys | reverse complement strand
TAGTATATATAGTATTTGCTGTAGGTGACATAGTGACATGATACAAATATGTGGAGAATCTACCCACTGATAGAACTCCAATAACATTTCTAGAGAAGATCTCGAGGTCATCTTCTTTTCAGACGCCTGGGAGGATTATTAGGCAATGAAGCAGAAGCCAGGTTAGAAACAAGTGGATTTGGGTGGTTGAGAAGTTTATCATGGAATGAATGGTATCTGGTTCTTGCCAAATCGGCAACATATGGAACATTGAGGTCCTGATTGATGACTTGATTTGTGACAAAGTAAGGAGCATTAAGGATTTTACGAAGGATTTCGGACGGTAAGGATTGGATTCGGGAGGAATTTGATGGTTTAGTGGAGCCCCAAAGCTCAACTCCGTATGTCCAGATAGGCCTTATAATAGTCATGT
>NW_027105151.1:390532-390826 GCF_000696795.3 Halyomorpha halys | reverse complement strand
CGGTTACATAAGGAACATTTAGGTCTTTATGGATGGTTTTATTAAAATGATGGCAAAGGAAAGATTTGATCAAGATCAGCCATTATTCATTCATTAAAAAAAAAAAATTGTAAAAAAAAGTTTAACTAAATTAATTGATATCTCGGTTATTGATACTTAACACTCTTTATTATTCCTTTACCAGTCCAATGTTTCGGCGATCCTGAAGGACAATCTTTTATCTATTTGTTTAATAATTTATTTATTGTTATTTACAACTGTATACAAATATTTGTTGTATATATTTGTATACAG
>NW_027105151.1:387430-388039 GCF_000696795.3 Halyomorpha halys | reverse complement strand
GGGAGGAATTTGATGGTTTAGTGGAGCCCCAAAGCTCAACTCCGTATGTCCAGATAGGCCTTATAATAGTCATGTAGATCAGTCTTTTTAAATGGATTGCCAATTTAGACCGTTTGTCTAGTAAATGTTGCAGTAGTCGGAATCGACGAGCAGTCTCTTGTCTTTTTAGTCTTGTATGAGGATTCCATGTCAGTCGTTTTTCCAGATGTAGTCTTAAGTAACGGATCTGTTCGACAGGAATAAGAGGGGTATTATTAAAGGATACTATAGGGCAAGAAGTCATGGGTTTACGACGAAGGGTAAATGTGATTTATTGGAATTGATTTTAATCCTCCAGTTTAGGACAATCTTAATTATAAATTTACACCTCACATCTAATTATTTAAACACTTTTTGCATACTACTCTGCTAAATCATTAATATCAGTTAGTTTATAATGGAAGGATTGATATCTAGTTCGGGCTAGATCGGTTACATATAGAACACTAAAATCTTTATGAATGATTTTATTTGAGACAATGTAAAGAGCATTGAGGATTTTTGATTTTCAGATTATAAGGATTGGATATGAGATAAATTCGAAAATTTGGTGGTGCCCTAAATCTCAAC
>NW_027105151.1:384673-385670 GCF_000696795.3 Halyomorpha halys | reverse complement strand
ATATGAATATAAATTTTAATTCGTGAAAATTATGATGTAAAATACACCTACGAAAATAAACGTTATAAACTACCTTATAGTACATTTAACTAGCTTTAATTTGAGTGATGGCAGACATTTTTATATCCAGTGGTTTATATTATAGGGGTTATAGGATATTTCAAAATAAATTCACTAACTCCAAATCTTTCAGTACATTTGTATGTAATGTTCCTTTTTAAAGAATCATATCTCGGGAACTATTGAACGTAAATAGCTCTATTAGAGCTCACATTTTAGAAGATTTACTCTCCTTTAAATGATGTTTTCTGATTTTGTTGGAAGTTTTTAAGATATAGAGCTCGGAATGAAAAACTAATTATTTTTTTTAACGTTTTGAAACAGCTGCCGTTTTTTATTTCCCCCAACCTATACTTGACAAACGCATCAATTTCGTAATAATAATAATAGTAATAATACATAGTATTCATTAATCTAATTAAAAAATGGGCTAAAATAGCTGCCTTTTTTCTCCTCTTGGGCTGTTGTACTATCAAGGGAAGGAGGGGGGATGTTACAGTAAAAAAAGATGTTTTAACCTGAAATCAAACATCTAGAAATCTCCATCTCCATAGAAATCTAGGTCTCCATGCTGTAATAACCATGATACTTTCCACCCCCGAACTGGTTACAATCGTAAGTGGGAGTGAGAACTGAAGAACTGATTAGTGCCAAGGTATAATCTGTAATTATTTTCTATTTACTTATACTGAAAGATCCAATATGGAATAGGGCGAAAAAACCTGTTTTGATTCATACTCTTAAACACGTGTTCAGATTATAGGTCTGAGCCCAGGAAAGAATATTTAAAATCAAAGAAATGCGAGTTATACTCCTCTCATTTGAGACAGACGATGAAAATCGCGCCTGAAAGCAAAGTTTCTACTTCACTAGTCGATACGTCTCAATTACATCATAAAACGCAAATTAATTAGATGGAGATCTTCCTATATATATA
>NW_027105151.1:381919-382628 GCF_000696795.3 Halyomorpha halys | reverse complement strand
CTAAGTAGGGAGAGATAATGTATAATACAACAAGCTAAAGAGAAGAGAACAATTTTTGTTAAAGCCACCTCAAATTGACGATATCTGTTGAATGGTAAGCTTTAAAAAGAACAAAAGTAAAACAAGCCGGCTTGGGATATAAACATTTATTTGTCTAAACTCATTACTAAAAACATAAAATAAAAACTTCATTAAATAAAATAAAGAACAAAAATTAAAATGCAACTGTCCTTAAGATAGAATAAAATGAATTAAAAGAATAAACAGAATTAATAAATATAAAATAAAATACTGCTAAAATGAACTCCGATTGGTCAGAGACGATGTTTTTAAGTTCAATTGCTCATACGTTGGTGGGCCCACGTCTATACGGCACTCTAATAACAATTTACACAGAAAGGGTCTGGTGATGATATCTGGTGAACTACATAAATGCGTGACTGATATCAATCCGTATTGTTGTATTGTTGCTAGGCAAAATAATCCTTACTGATTATTACTGCAGCATAAAAACATTCCAATATAAGGTAATAAATACAGCTTCTTTTAAAATAAAAACACTTCTGAAAAAAGTACAAAATAAAAATAAAAAAAACTACGTATATTAACAAATATTTACAAATTAACATAAATATGGCGAAAACAATAATAGTTAATTATTAGAAATATATATTTTTTATTATTTTATTTATTTCCACCTTCCCCAGCC
>NW_027105151.1:369555-378739 GCF_000696795.3 Halyomorpha halys | reverse complement strand
TAATTAATATCAATTAATAATATTGGCACTTAAATTGTTTTATATCTCGAAATGAACTGTTGGTTCAATGAGAATGCAAAATAATTATAAGCTAAGGAATTATTTGATTAATATTTGACAATGTCTTTTATCAGTGACATTTTGTTTTATTGTACCCTTTATACTATCTCGATACTTCTGTTAGATATTGATATTCGAAATTTAAAACAAATTGTAGACAATATTGGTTCATCATTTGATAATAAGAACTAGACTAAGTAGGGAGAGATAATGTATAATACAACAAGCTAAAGCGCAGACAACAATGTTTGATAAGCCACCTCAAATTGACGATGCCTGTCGGATGGCAAGCTTTAAAAAGAACAAAAACGAAACAAGCCGGATAGGAATATAAACATTTATTTGTCTAAACTCATTACTGAAAACATAAAATAAAACCTTCATAAATAAAATAAAGAACAAAAATTAAAATGAAACACTCCTTAAGATAAAATAAAATGCTGTTGGACTAACCCCGATTGGTCAGAGACGATATGCGTCCTGAAGAAAATATCCGCTCTAAGACAATGTTTCCAAGTCCGATTGTTCAAACGTTGGTGGGCCCACGTCTATATGGCACTCTAATAACGTGATGTCTGGTGAACTACACAAATGCGTGACTGATATTAGTCCGTAAATTGTCGTATTGTTTCTAGTTAATAGTCCTTACTAGTTGTTACTCCAGCATACAAACATTCCTATACAATATAATAAATACAGCTTCTTTTAAAATAAAAACACTTCTGAAAAAAGTACAAAATAAAAATAAAAAAAACTACGTATATTAACAAATATTTATAAATTAACATAAATATGGCGAAAACAATAATAGTTAATTATTAGAAATATATATTTTTTATTATTTTATTTATTTCCACCTTCCCCAGCCTTATAATCAATATAGGTGTGCAGCAGCAGTTCGGTGTTACATATTCATCATCAAACTATTGCTAATGAATCAATTTACAATTTTATTGATTTATGTAAAATTTTCTTAAGGTTCAATCTTCTGCGCGTCTTCCGTCCGCAGGTTATTAGAGCTACAATAAAGCTGCCATATTTCAATCTAAATACTGAATAAAATACAATGTGATCTACATTGCAGAGCACCTGAAGATATAACCATGGTCCCGAAACGTTGTAATTTCAATAATGAGTCTTAAATAAAGAACATTTAACATTTTCGGGTAACGAAGCAAAACATGTATTTTCGTCGAAAACTCGAACTCTATGATCACAATACTTTCCCTTACTGCATATTCTATATAATAGCAAATGAAAGTAAAAATTTAGTGTTTAGTAACCATTAAATTAAAGAGTGATGTACTATGTACCTCTGTTGTATTAATCTTTTTTTAGTCTCTAAATATAAGATGTATTATTACTATCATTGGTAAAAATCGTTTTGGAATCTTGCAACAATATAAGTTACTAATATTGTTATTATATACCACCTGCCATATTTATCTATTATCTACTATCAATAAAATATAATAACAATATAATAATACAATAACAAACAATATAATAAATTAACAATATAATTATAAAATTTGACTGGTGAAGAAACAATTATTAATTGTTATTCCGACAATGAATAAGCTCTTTGAGCTCTTTCTTTTGAGTTTTTCCCGTTGTTTATTAGCTCCCCTTGTTTCATCGAACCTACCCTCTACTTAACAATCGTTTCCCTTCTAGTCATTAATTTTATTTTTCAAGCACCAAAGATTGTTTTTTTTATCCACCATTTTAATCACTAGTTAAAATCACAAGAAAATAATTACTTTATCCCATCGAGAAAAATAATACTGCTAACAAGCTAGTATTGTATTCTCTTCCTAGAAAGGGTCCATGGGTTGTTTATGCTTTGTATTTTTCAGAAAAATATCGCCAGGAAAATACAGGTATCCTTATATCAAATTAACCTACTTTATACATCAAAGCTTTGATATTTCTGGTGTTTCAATTTTTTATTCATTATTTTTCAGTAAAACATTCTGTACTGAGCGGGAAAAAAGTCAGTGAATGGAATTTTTTTTTAATTCAAACTATGTAGGATCTTCAGGCACCTTGTCTTGTTAAGACTTTCCTTAGTAGTGTTGGGAGATCGTTGATTGAAGGTAAGTGATATATAAAAGGAATAACTCATATAATACAAATACTATTTATTATGAACCGACGTTTTGTCTCATTTATCGGTGCTTCATCAGGACTAAAAAGCATATAAACAACGAATTAGCTCTTATTGATTTTATTTATCTCTTTTCTGTATTTTTGTTATTTATTTAAACGTTGGTTCGTAATATATAGTTTGTTTGCTGTTTGATTTATTCTGACCGCACCATTTATTTATTTATTCTATATATAATATATTAAAAGTATTCTGTTGGTATTCGAAGAGATTCCCATTCTTTATTTGGCGGCAGAGTCCTTTTGGTACTTGTAAGAAAATGGTGGAAATCTTTTGATTAAAGAGGAAAAACGACGGAACTCCTAAATTATTATTAGATATAAATAGAGTCTCAACTGCCACTATTTCAGCAAAAAAAAAAAAAAAAAAAAGAAACCTCTGCAAAAATTGAATAAAATCGGAGATAGTAAGGCTCAAAACTGTGTTAAGTTGATTTGGAGTGACCCATTGCTAAATTATTTTGCGAAACCCCTGAAAGAGGCTCCTGGAACACCAGGGTTATTCTGTAAACAGTGGTTATTCCTTGACTACTAGCATTGGTTTAATACAGGAGGACCGTACTGTAGATGGAAACCCCTGTCTACAGTATTAACTTTGGAACAAGTTCATTTTTGATGTTGGCGATGTTGAAGATTTGCGACAGTTCAAGCGAAACAGAGATATATACTCTATCGCACTCTGTATTTTTTCAAGTTTTGTGAATTAAATAAGTTTGCTTTAAATTTAATAATGATTCCTCTTGTATCCAATCCTTACAATTTAAAATCCTTCGTAAATTCTTACTTATACTTATACTTAGTCACGAATAAAATCATCCACAAAGACCTTAATGTACCATTTGTAACCGATCTAGCCCGAACCAGATATCACTCCTTCCATTATAAACTCCCTAACCTCTCAAACGCATTAGTTTCTAATCTTGCTACCTCTTTTATTCCGGACAATCCTCCGAGGCGTCTGAAAAGAAGATGGCCTCGAGACCTTATATTGTAAAAACGTTTTTAGAGTGCTACCCATGGGTAGTTTCTCTACATCCTTATACCATACCATTAAGATTTCCTCAAATTTACTTGATGTATTTATGTACAGTTGTAAATATCAATAAATATATCTTTTAAAAAAATAAAATAAAATTTAATAATGGAATGTACTTGCTTAAAAAAGTGTCTTAAACTTTTATTTGTTGGTACAAACCACCAAACAATGAATATTCGAACTTTAAAGATAAATGTGCACGTTTTTGTACTTTTTAAAAATATTTTATTTTCCTTGATAACTGTTATAATATTCAAAACCCTTACAATATTTAATATGTTAAAATTATAAAATATTGGTAAAAGGATCTTAAAAGAAAATTAAACGGTTGGAGTTAATACCCGACATCATCTTCACAGAAACCTTAGGAATTCTCATCTCCGCAGTTAAAAGTTAGGATATTATTTTACATTACAATCAACTTACGAATTATTACCTCCGATTGAAATCATGTAAGATAAGACAAAAAAACAAGATGGTGGCTGTGGGGTTACTCCCCTCTCCCCTTGAGCGTAAGCTACACCCACAACGTTCTTCTTAATCTGTCTAATAACACAAACTTCATTCTTCTGTCAAACTATCGATATAATCCTTTAATCTCAGTTCGATAGATTACGCCAATCCACCAGTTACTCACCCACCAGATGAACTCAAGGAAAAATTAAAGCGTCTTATAAGATTTATTTTTGGGGTTTGCGCACGTAGATCTCCTGCTGCTTAATATATTGAAAAACAGCAACTCTATCCTTCACTTTGACGGTAATATTTCCTTGTTTTTTTCTTATTCCAAGCCTTACGAAATAACAAATGTTTCTATATCATTGAATGCCTTTCCTGGCGTCCCTCTATCCACTCTTTGAGTACTTTTTTTTCCGATCCCTCTAAAAACAGAAAAAAACATTAAATTGGTAGGTTGCATTAATTATGGTTACATAATTCAGATTGGATATTACCTTTCTCTACCAATGGTATTTGAAGGTATACGGTGAAATGCTTATCTGATGTTTTGATATGTCCGTTCCATGTGGATTGTACTAGAAATATTTGGAGGTGAGGGCATCCTCGTATTGGTTAAACAAAGAAGAGAAAAATAAAAAAATTAATAGTTATAGACGAAAGATAATAGTAAATAATAAAAAACAGTCAGAAGTCGAAAAAATAGTAGGGGAGGGGGAGGGGGTGCATGGAGAAAAAGGAGTTAAAGGGTCCCTGCCACGCAGAAAGGGGGGATGGGATATTGGATCGGAAGATAGAACTGAAAGAAATAGGGAGACTTAAAAAACTAGATGTGTTTCCGTGTTATGTGCTGTTTTACAGTTTCTAGCTGTAGTTCGTTGTGAATGTACGTGATGTTACGTCTTTCTAGTGTTTTACCTCTACATATCTTCTGTAGTGTGCTGTTCTGATTTCATCTTGTAGTGATTTCAGGGCAGGTATAGGAAATGTAGTAGAGGTGCACCATGTAGGAGTGATGGTCGTAGTATTGCTTTGTAAATGAGTAGTTTGAGTCTGGATGATGAGGTGTTTGATTTGGTATGATGATTTGAGCACTGGAATCGAGATATATACTCCATCACACTGCTTTTTTTTAATGGGGCCTTTCTTGTCTTTTCCTCCTCCTTTTGGTATTCTTTACCCATTTCTATCTGCAACGGCTCTTCTCTAACTGCCTTCAAACATCAGCTATTTTTTAACCCTTTTAACTCTTATTATTCCGAAAAAATGTGAAATTTATGTAGAACTACTCCATTATTAATATGGCACTACGGTCCTACAAGAACCCAGGCCTCCACAACAGCCAACCAATCTACACGGCTTCTTGCTTTCTCCTTCCATCTGCCAACCTTCAAGAGCTTCAAATCATCCTGCACATCGTCCAGCCATCTGATCCAGGGACGTCCTCTTTTCCCCTTTCCATCTGAATTGCCATAAGCCATCTTTTTGTAGCCTTCCATCGGGCATCCTCTCAATGTATCCTAACCATCTTAATCTCTTGTAATTAACGCTACGATGGTGGGTTCCCCGCACAAATTTATAAGTTCCTCATTCGTTTTTCTTCTCCAAACTCCATTCTCCGAGACTTTTCCCCGTATCCTTCACAGTACTTTTCTCTCCAGGAGTTGAGCATCTGTTCTGCTTTTCATTTTAAGGGCCATGTTCTCCCCCATAGATCACTACTGGTCTTACGATGGATTTGTAAATGACCAATCTCATCCTTTTAGAGAGAGCTCTTAAATTCAGTATTTTCTGCAGTGAGAAATAACATCTCGATGCCGCTGCTATCCAGGCCTCTCTCTATATCGCTCTCTACTTTGTTACCATCTGTAACCAGGCTTCCCAGGTACTTAAACTGGTTTTCATAACTGAAACTGTGGTCTCTGAACGTTAATTTGCTATTCTCTTCCTTATCCTCTCTTGAGCTTTTCATGTAAACCGTAGAACTACTCTATAACAACTAAAAATAAAACTGCTTTATACATCATGGCTATAGGCTAGAAAATAAGCAATTATTTGTGTTTATTGTTTTTGATCTTAAGAGACGTCCTCATCACAGGCAGTACAACCCAGTACGTGTCTTCGCCGCATCAAGTAAATAATAATCTTTATTTTGTGGCTACAGAATCATATATAAATTTTTAACCTGAAAATACTACAACAGTTTAACAAAGATAACGCAGTCGTAATGCAATCGGAAATGTTCGCCTGGTTCCGGAATTTCCCGTCCAATTCGAATACCTCTGTTTGTTTTTCCTCCTTTAATTATTTATAAAAATCATTAATACTTTGTATCTATCTATTGTTTTGTATTTACATACAAACTATATAAAGTAAAATGTACTTTAGGGTAAGATTTTCAAAAACATTTTGATGAGGATAAGACCTAGCTGATATTAAAGAAATGTGAAAAATATATTTATAGTTATATATCTATAGTTTATAAAATGTGAAGTTCCAGGTGTTTATAGTATTGAGGATACTGAACGTGTACACGTAGAAACGACTACAATTGATATAGTTAAAAAATACAAAATTACATCATCACAGGCACTACAACTCGGTACGGGATCTTCGGCTCATCGAGACACCGTTTCCATTTCTCCTAACCTTGCTCTGTGATATTCCAAGCTTTTGTTTCCAGACATTTCTGTGCTCGTCTACCAAACTCAGTTGTGAGCGTCCACTCTTTTGTTTCCTTCTGCATATCCAAACAATAATATCTTAATGAATGCATTATCATCCTTTCTGTTAACGCGTCCAACCACTGCTGTCTTGAGAGTCTTATATCTACCTAGGTGTCTATATATCATCTGGTATGCGGAAATTCGGAACAACTCTCGATTACTCGGCCAGATCACTAAGGTAGAATGAATTAATATTTCACAAAGAGAAATTTTCACGTTTTTCAACAGCAAATGGACTTTGTTTTTCCGTTCCGCATATCCAAACAATAATATCCTATTGAATGCATTATCATCTTTTCCTTCAACGCGTGCAACCACTGCTGTCTTGAGAGTCTTATATCTACCTAGGTGTCTATATATCATCAGGTATGCGGTAAATTTGGAACAACTCTGCCAGATCTCTGAGGCAGAATGAACCCAATGAAATGGACAGACCAAGTTAATACCTATTTGCTGTGGTGATTCACCTCTGTACCTTTGGACTGGGCTTATTATAAGGATACACTAGAGATCATAGGTAAACGAACCTGTTTGCATTTTCGTATTGTAAAAATAAGTGAAATTGTACCAAGTATAAACTACAAGATAAATAATATTTGTTTTGTATTGTTGTTATTACAAAAAAGAGTCCAGAAAAGAAATTTAAAAAACTGGGATGGAAGCTATAGCGAAGAAGATATAAGACTTCAATTTTCTTTGGTTAGGAACTTGAACATCCAATGTATTGGAGTTAGTCAAATTTAAAAATTTGAGATTAAATCTTAAGTCCTTTGTTATATGATTGTTTTCCGAAAAACTAGGATAATGAAAATAGCCTTATCGATAAAATCAACCCTCCTTTTTCGATAAACCTCATTCACTATAAATATATTTCGATTGACAAGGCTTGTGTAAAATATATTTCGACTTAAATCGGGACTAGGATGAATGATGAAAATTCACGCGTTGAGTTCCGGAAAGATATAGCTAATCCTGAGACAGGATTCCTTCTACAGCCTTCGGAGCATCCTCTCTGGCATTAGCTGTAATCTGTCTTATCAAATCACCTTCGACTCTATCAAATATTTTCATAGGTTTTTAAGTTTGTATAATTTAAAAAAAAAAGCTGAATCCTTGTACGTAGTCATACCAAACAATAAAGAAGATTTATTTTTTTAATAACTAGTCCATAATTCGAGATTGGTAAAAAAACAACAAAAAAAAAGCTCAACAGAGGACAATCAGCAATTCACGCTGATTAAATGATAAATTATGATACAAACATAAATAAATAACAAAACAAGAGAAAAAAAAAGATAAAATAACAATATATTTGGGTGTCTAATCTTATAATTAGCTTATGCCAATCAGAATGTTTTGTCGCACTATCAAGATAGGATGGCTGAACTTGTTTTGAATGTTCTTTTGTTCTATTGATATATCTGGAAAGGATGTGTTACAGTACATGAGCTCAAGAGGAGAAAAACGACAGTTATTTCACCCCAATTTTTGATTACTTCATTGAAATCTAGGTATAATTGATGAATCTGCCAAGTATAGGTAGGGGGAATAAAAAATTGCGGCTTTTTAAAAACGTCAAAGATAATTATTAAATTAGTTCTCCAGATATAGTTTTATAAAAAGCAATATTTCATAAAAATGTTGTATGGAACGTACTGAAATATTAGTAGTTAGTTAATTTATTTTGAGAAATCTATATCTCAGAAACTATGTGACGTACAAATGTCTATTAGCACTCAAATTAAAGCTAGTTTAATGGGTTATAAAGTAGTTTATGACGTGTATTTTCGTAGGAGTTGTAGTTTTCATGAAAATTGCTAAAATAAATTGATTGATAGTTGTTCGGACAAATTTTCATTTGCCAAATTTATATTCATAGGTAAATATAATAAAAACTACTAACCCTAAGAAGATACGTGTCATAGACTAATTTATAGTACATTAAACTAGATTGAATTTTATTGCTAATAGACATCTGTACGTCACATAGTTCCAGAGATATAGATTTTAGCAAATTAATTAAATAACTACTGATATTTCAGTACATTTTTTGAAATGTTGCTTTTTAAAAGACTATATCTCGAGAACTATTGGATGTAAATATCTCTATTAAGGGTGATATTTCAGCAAAGTTACTCTTCTTTAAATAATATTTTTTTAGATTTTCTAGTGTTGTTAGATGTTTTAAAGATATAGAGCTCCAAATGAAAGATTATTATTTTTTTTTTTAAGTTTTGAAACAGCCACCATTTTTTATTCCCTTTACCTATACTTATCAGACTCGTCAATTTATACAATGAATAAATCAATACTCTAATGAAACTGTTTAATTAGCAATCAAAATTTATGAGTATGACAAGTATAGTTAGTAGCAATAAAAAATGAGGGCTGTTTCAAAACGCTCAAAAAAAATGTTTTTCATTCGTAACTCCAAGTCATTGAAACTATCAACAACTCATGAAAACCATATAAAGTAGGGTGAATTTACTATAATAATATGAGCTCAAATAGAGCTCACGTTCTATAGTTCCCAAGATATAGGTTTTTAAAAGTAAAATTTCATAAAAAATATACAGGAAAATCAGCAGTTAGTGAATTTATTGTGGGTAATCAATATTTCAGGAACCAGGGGACATACAGGTGTCGATTAGCACTCAGATTAAAATTAGTTAGGTTGTTTGTTTTTGTTTAGTGGCGCCAAACTTCATTGGTCATCAACGCCATTTATATTTTATTA
>NW_027105151.1:367880-369505 GCF_000696795.3 Halyomorpha halys | reverse complement strand
AAAAAAAAAGATAAAATAACAATATATTTGGGTGTCTAATCTTATAATTAGCTTATGCCAATCAGAATGTTTTGTCGCACTATCAAGATAGGATGGCTGAACTTGTTTTGAATGTTCTTTTGTTCTATTGATATATCTGGAAAGGATGTGTTACAGTACATGAGCTCAAGAGGAGAAAAACGACAGTTATTTCACCCCAATTTTTGATTACTTCATTGAAATCTAGGTATAATTGATGAATCTGCCAAGTATAGGTAGGGGGAATAAAAAATTGCGGCTTTTTAAAAACGTCAAAGATAATTATTAAATTAGTTCTCCAGATATAGGTTTTTAAAAAGCAATATTTCATAAAAACGGTGTATGGAACGTACTGAAATATTAGTAGTTAGTTTATTTTGAGAAATCTATATATCAGGAACTATTTGAGGTATAGATGTCTATTAGCACTCAAATTTAAGCTAGTTTAATGGGTTATAAAGTAGTTTATGACGTGTATTTTCGTAGAAGTTGTAGTTTTCGTGAAATTTGCTAAAATAAATTGATTTATAGTTGTTCGGACAAATTTTCATTTGCCAAATTTATATTCATATGTGAATATCATAAAAACTACTGATCCTAAGAAAATAAGTGTTATAAACAACTTTATAGTACATTAAACTGGCTTTAATTTGATTGCTTATAGACATCTGTACGTCACATAGTTCCTGAGATATAGATTTCTCAAAATAAATTAACTAAGTACTGATATTTCAGTACATTTTTATGAAATTTTGCTTTTTATGCTTTTTGGTGAGTATATTTCATTGTAGGTTACGAACTGGTGCAACTAGGGGAAATAATCACTGAAATACTCTTCATTATTTCTTATTTTCCATAGTTGTAATTTTTTTTTTTAATAATTGAATATTTTCGTATCGCCCTTATGACGGCACACACTTTGGAAATCATTTGGTCACTCGATAAAAAAAAAAATAAGTTAAGTTGTAATACAGAACTGATTCTTATATTTTCATACAGCACATACTTTACTTCGATTTAATGTATAATATACTGATTTTGATCAAAATTATACAGTTTGATAAGAAAATTATTTAAAATTAAAGTTATGAAAACAGTAAAAAAAAAAAAAGGAGAAAGAAAATATATGTAATTAATGAAATATTTAAGAAAAATAATAAAATGTAAGAAATAAAATATAAAGTAATACAAATCAAAAGAAGGCCTAGCTAGTATAGTAATAATTTGATTGTTCCTTCATATACAGAGTTTGATCAAAATTGTTAGGGTCGCTTTTGAGAAAATTAAAAAAATATTAAACATCGATTTAATCAAAACAAGTTGTTTAACATTCCCGGGGTTTAACATACCCGCTTAAATATGTAATTTTGGTTTTGTTAGGATTTTCGTTTTTGAGCTAGTCTGTTTACACACCACTTTACAAGACTTGGCTATTTGGACTCATGGAACCTCAAGACTAGGCTATTGGACTCATGGAACCTGGTGTATTTTCTTCGAATATTTTCATGTTTGCAATACTAACTAATTTCCCTTACTTTATTAATATATAGTATGAATATGAATATAAATATGAAAGTAAAAACTTTTATACTTAAATAAACATTGAA
>NW_027105151.1:361755-367830 GCF_000696795.3 Halyomorpha halys | reverse complement strand
TATTTTTTCTTCCGTTCAATGTCATATTTTTGTCAGTAAATGTTTTGATTTTAAAAACTGAAATACTAATTCTATTGTTTTATCGTCGTATCGGAGGGTTTTTGAAATATCTGGGTTTAGTCCTAAGCTATTGAGGTGTGGTGTGAAATATGGGCATTGTTGGAAAATATGGCTTATTGTCAATTTGTTGTTGCAATACTGGCAGTTCGGAGGCGTTTCTTTTGAAATACGATAGGAGTGGGTGAGCCTCGTGTGACCTATTCTCAGCCTGGTCAGTGCAACCTCCTCTCTTCGGCTTTTGCTACTGGAGGTATCCCAGGACTTGACATCCTTTATAATAATTTTTAATTTACTCCTTGGGCTTTCATTCCACAAAGATTGCCATTTAACTTTGACTTCTTTTCAAGAGATTTGCTCATTTCTGATGGAGTTAAAATTGCTTTACCCAGTCCCAGTAGCGCGGATTAAGATTAAAGCTAGTTTAATGTACTATAAAGTATCTAATAACGTTTATCCTCGTAGGAGTAGTAGTTTTCATTATATTTGATAAAATAAATTAATTTCTAGTTGCTTTATAATAAATTCACTAACTAAACTAGAGCTGATATTTTAGTAAATTTACTCGACTTTAATGATGTTTTAAAAGGTATTCTAGTGTTATTGGTAGTTTCAATGAAATAGAGCTCCGAATGGAAAATGAACTGTTTACTTGAACTAAACATTTGGAAACAGCCACCATTTTGTATCCTCCTTAACTATACTTGGCAGACTCATCAATTTTGTGTAGTAATTATACATAGTTTTCATTAAAGTAATTGAAAGTTGGGGTGAAGTAAATGATTTTTCACTCTTCTTGGGCCCTTGTACTATTATAATCGAACACTGTTTTTATGGGGCTGTTTCACTCCGGCTATCATTGTCGTTAACGACGATTAAGATTTTTGAAGTATAAGGACGAATATACCATACTTTACATGACTTGGCTATTTGGAATCATGGAACCTCAAGACTTGGCTATTGGACTCATGGAACTTCAATATGTGTATTTCCTTCGAATATTTTCATATTCGCAACACTTCCCCTTACTATATACTAAATATTTAGCTATGTAAGTGAAAGTAAAAACTTTTATACTTAAATAAACATTGAAATTTATTCTTAATTAGCAACAAATCCCAAGTGAAATATGAAGGAAATGTTATAACACTGAAGATTGTCGCTTTTGAACTAATTTTTAAAAATCCATAACGGAAAGATCCCGTTCCGTTTGACAACTGAATAGATGATATTGGATTGGACAGCCTACGCCATAGATTTATGTGTAGAAACCGTTTTTTTATGAAGTTGAATATCAAGTATCGTAGTAAAGTATGTGCTGTATGAAAAGATAAGTATCAGGTCTTTATGACTTCATTTTTTTAACTTCATTTTATTTCTTTTTTATCGAGTAACCCAGTGATTTCCAAAGTGTGCGCCGTGGCTTCCTGGAGCGCCGCGGTGCCGTCATAAGGGCGACGTGAAATATTCAATTATTAAAAAAAAATTAATGAAGAGTTTTTCAGGGATTTTTTTCCCTTGTCGCACCAGTTTGTAACCTGCAATGAAATTAATTTGTCTTGCAATATAAAATCCACTCACCATAAAGCTCACCTATCAGAGGTGATATCAGACAAGAAAAATACTTTGAAGCAGATAATGATAAATTTAAATGGATTTAATGCCTATTTAGAGCCAAGGCTCCATCAGAATTTACTTCTCTAGAAGAAGGATCTCTTATTGACTTGTCTTGAGATAGTACTTTTAAAATTTATTAGCATGGAACTTTCTGATTTTGGATATCAGTAAAAGAGGAACATCCTATTTGTACGAAGCTAGGTTTTCGGCGGTCGAGGTAATAAAAGAAATGAGGGGTAATAATGATTTACTTAAAAAATATCATAACAGTCAAGTTATTCTGAACTATAAATCTCTATATAAATTGGTAATACCAATTAACTAAATAATTAACAATTAATTAAGTTATTGAACATATTCTTACAATTATATTAATCAATGTAAAATCGTTAAAATAATGTTCAAATAAAAAAAAGTCTTTGTGATTAATAAAAGCTATATCAACCCATATACTGATCAAGTGATATATTATATTTCTTCATATGAGACGATTTTTTTAAAATCATTTATTTATTGTTATTTACAATTGTATAACATATATACAACAAGTAAATTTGCTGTAGGTGAGATGATACAAACATGTGGAGAATTTACCCATTGATAGAACTCCAATAACATTTCTAGAGGAAAAGATCCCCAGGCCATCTTCTTTTCAGACGCCTAGGAGGATTATTAGGTAATGAAGGAGAAGCCAGGTTAGAAACAAGTGGATTTGGGTGGTTGGGAAGATTTCCATGGAAGGAATGGCATCTGGTTTTGGCCAAATCGGCAACATATGGAACATTGAGCATTAAGGATTTTGGACTGTAAGGATTGGATTTGGGAGGAATTTGATGGTTTAGTTGAGGCCCAAAGCTCAACTTAGTATGTCCAGATAGGGCTTATAATAGTCATGTAGATCAGTCTTTTGTAATGGATTGGAAATTTAGACCGTTTGTCTAGTAAATGTTGTAATAGTCAAAATAAACGAGCAGTTTCTTGTCATTTCAGTCTTGTATGAGGATTCCATGTCAGTCGTTTGTCGAGATGTAGTCCTAAGTAACGGATCTGTTCGACAGAAAAAGTGGGGTATTATTAAAGGATACTGTAGGGCAATTAATTTTAATGAGACGATTTAGGTGCAAAAACATGTTACCTCAATAATTGGTGAGGTTCATGCAACATTGTCACATTTGCAGAGATAAAATAAGTGGTTGTTATTAGATATAACTAGCTTATGGGGAGCGCTCTCCATCACAGATTAAAGACGTCTGACGAAAATATCTTTAGAAATCAATTTTTATCCCAAACTTTTTTGAACTTACTTCAATGGATTCGACCAATAGTTGGATTATAAGTTCAATTTTTACCTCGCCGCTGAACTATTTCAATGCCCCAACAACAAAGGCGTAACGGCATGAATGTTTTCTTTTATTTTTTATTATCATTACACTGAATTTATTTTATTTATTTTTAAATTATATGTTAATAAAAAAAAGTACGAGTAAATATATTTCAAAAATAATAAATAAAACTATTTCTAGCTTTATTACAAAAAAAAAGGAATTTGCCAAAACATATAAACAAAATTTTCCTGTGTTTTCGCTTTTATATTTTATCCAATGTCAGCATTTTGAGAACATGCATAAATACAGAACATAACAGAATCAAAGTTCATAAGCGACAATTTACGCGGACATGTTTGAGGAATGATAAAATAATTAAGGAACTGTTGTAAGATTTATATAACCTACTCAAAGTACAATATTGACTTTGTACATTTTGGTGCAAACGACGGCATATTTGCCCTGGACAGATAATTACGTATTCTAATTAGTTTGCTGCCTCATAATTTCCTAACCTGATATACACCTTTTCCTTCTTAGGTTAGATTATTCAACAGTTAATTAAAGATTATGTATGTCCTGATTACTACTTTTAATTGTTGCTTTGAAGGGAATTTTTCTAGGAATATAACTACAATAAAGTTATCCTTATTTTTCTATAAATTATGGTTTCATGCCCTTTAGGAGTTTATTTCCCATTTGCCATACAAATTATTTGTATTATTATACAAATAATTAAAATCAATTATTTAAATTACCAATATATGGTATACATTATTACAGGAAGTTTTACGATCGTGAAAAATTATGAATTCCAGTATTTAACGGAAACACAACCTTCTCCTTTATTTATTGTCAAAAAAATCAATAAAAACTAACAAAATATTATTATAATAAAGTAAGAATAAACTATAAATATCATATGAAAAAACAGAGCTTATAACTACTGAAGTAAATTTCAAGAAAAAATAGTAACCGCCGAATAAGGAAGAATAAAAGTGACCAGAAAATTTGAGTACATGGGAGAAATGATTTGTCAAGAATGAGAGCATCTGCGAGAAAACCACCAAATTAGAAAATTTAAGCTATCAAAAGCTAAAATTTAGAATAAAAAGAACCTCTCCTCCAATGCAAAGTTAAGGCATTACAACGTTGTAATAAGGCCAGTGCTAAGATCTAACGAAGAGATCTACAGAAACATCAAAGACCTGGAAACCGAAATGAGAATCAGAAGACTGAGGTACAATGGGCACATGAAGAGGATGAAGGAGGAAACATTGAATAAGAAGATCTATAAAAAAAAATTACATTATTACATGACAAAAACATGGGAGGATAAACGAAGCAAATGAGAGAGGAATTAAAGAGAGTTAAAATTTCAGATACCGACTGTCTGGATAGAGATACGTATAGGTACTTGCCACAGGTGCTTTCAGGACGAGCCCAATAGAAAGTCTCTGTGCTGAGGCTTCTTTACCACCACTTATTTTTCGGAGGCAGGGACTCATGAAGAGTTACATCACCAAAACCAAACTCCAACCAACTAACCCTGCGTACCCCCATATATTTCACCCTCGTTGCATGAGAAAATATAAAATGAATCCTTCACGGAACGCTCCATTAGGCATAAGACAGAGAGAAATCATAAGAGAGATTTATGGCATGCCTACAAACCAAGCTGATTATATCTATAGATTTAGATATACCCCCCTTGGAAATACCAGTCTCACAAGATAGATCTAACTATGAAACGCCAGAACCACGACTCAAATAAAATTCAATTCTTAAAGAAGATACAAAAATACTCAAATTATGAAATAATTTACACTGACGGCTCCAAACGAAATGAAAATGTTGGTTTTGCAATAATAATACATGGGATATCCAAAAGATAAAATTTACCCAAATACTCAAAAATTTTTACAGCTGAACTTCAGGCGATTTCAATAGCACTTCATTTATCTATAGAAAGTGAATACTCAAACATACTCATTTGTACAGATTCAATGTCTGTACTCCAGAGGCTATCAAACTTCAGTCAAAGTGGACCTACGATAGACAAAATTCACAACTATATAGACATGTTCCAAAAAAAGGAAACAAGTTTTTAATAAGAAAAAATATTAAACATAATAGTTTCATACTTTTATTTAGGACTCAAATCTTCTAATATGAAATCACTAAACATGTTGTATTTTTAAAAAAATATAATTCAGATTATTAAATATAGGCTTAAATAATTTGAATCAATTAGAATCTTTGGGGTTTACGAAACCCCCCACCCCGGTTAAAGGTTAATGGCATAATTCTATATTGGCACCAAAACAATTTAAGGTATTGCTATGTATCAGTCGCCGGAATGCCCGGAAAATCGCTGAACGCAATTATCCAAAAATTAGTTAATTAATGAATTAATTAAGATCGAGTCCTACCAATGATAATGATTGGATTTCCTTTCCAAGGTCCTATTTTGTGTTTACTAGTAACCAATTCAATACCTTTATATTTACAAAATTTTGTTTCCATTAATTATATAATATAATAGGGGCCGGTATTGTGTAATATGATGGTTAATAGACAACATAAAGGAACTTATTATTTATTTACATTTGATATTATATGATGGTGTAATGATGACATGAAATTATACAATGATTGAATAATTTTGATAAATGGTTTACCATAAAATATTATTTACATTATTAATTGTTACCTAACATGTCTCTTTCACCTAAATAGCTGCTGAGTTGGGTGGTGCGGGTCGTGGTGTGTAGTGACGTCTTAGCCTTTGGTGTCGTCTTGTCGTCTTAAGGGATGGCGTTCCAGCCATGGAGTTCCATTTCCGAAAACTCTCTTAGTCATCTGTACTCTGTGTTCTGTGTTCTCTTTACTTTTGCCCCCACTTATACCAAAAAGGGGCGTCGCCTTTTGGGAATCTTATTTCCTCATTGGCTATTATTAGTCACGCCCAAGCAGAACACCTTACAAGGGCTACAAGTGTACAGGTGTGCCCTGCCTACCGACAAAGCCCACGGGCAATACCTGTTTTTAATTGATTTACTCAGAAAGGTCCCTT
>NW_027105151.1:359545-359974 GCF_000696795.3 Halyomorpha halys | reverse complement strand
AAATATTTATATTGAATAAGATTTGATAAGACAGATTACAGCTAATGCCGAAGAGGATGCTCCGAAGGCTGTAGAAGGAATCCTGTCTCAGGATTAGCTATATCTTTCCGGAACTCAACGCGTGCATTTTCATCATTTGCTCAAGACTCAGTTTAAGTCGAAATATTTGTATATATTTAATACCAGCATACCTGAATGTACAACGTAGTATCGATACGGGTAGGAGCGGTTCGGCGATTAACATTTAATAAGCGACAGGTAAACGCCCAACGTTAATCTTGAGGGGCTCGTTTCTTCTTCCTTGTATTTTTTAATTTCACGTACCTATATGATTGTAAGGAGAACTATCGAGATCGTGCTGAAGTATAAAAAAAATGTAGTAGCTAGGAAGAGTTATAAAGTACATTTTTTATAATTTTTAAGAAGAAT
>NW_027105151.1:354390-357590 GCF_000696795.3 Halyomorpha halys | reverse complement strand
CCTGATGAAGACCTGAAACTCAGGTCGAAACGTCGGCATAAAATAAATAAATATGGTTTTGTTTATTTATGTTGTTCTTTGCTGACCGCAACCCCGACAAACTTCTCCAATAATTATGATAACAATAATAATAAATTTGTTTGTGTGTGGGACAACCCCCGTACAAATAGAGTTAGCTCGTGAAATACATGAAATAAATAATCAATTGTAGTAATTTAACAAAAATGATGAGTTAAAGATCGTTTATATAAAATAATAACAAACAATAGTAAAACAAAAAAGTCACTTCATATTTAATAATATTAAAAAACAAAACAAAAACTATACCTCCTATTGGGAGATAGGTGTCCAGCTCTAAGCAAAAGGTTTCGGGTTACATATATAAAAAACAGTTTGAGATCCAGATCCAAGAATTTGCAGGTACTAGGTCTAGGCCCCTCTGTTTAACCTTTCGCTTTGTACAGCCCTGACGAAGGCCTGCAAAGTGGGGCGAAACGTCAGGCATTAAATATTTATAAACTATTTGTTCTTTTTTTTTTTACCACAACCCTGACTATCTTCTTATATTTCTCAAAATATTTTCATGAAAATGTTGCTTTTTAAAAGGCTGTATCACGAGAATTATTGGACGTAAATGGCTCTATTAGGACTAATATTTCAGAAAATTTGTTCTGCTTTAAATATTATTTTTTAAAACATTTCTTCTGTTTTTGGTAGTTTCTTAAGATATAGAGCTCCGAATGAAAAATTAATTTTTTTTAACGTTTTGAAACAGTCGCCATTTTGTGTTCCCCTGACTATACTAGGTAGATTCATCAATTTTGACGAACTATACATAATTATCATTAAAGTAATAAAAAATTTGAGTTAAATAGCTGAATTTTTTTCTCTTCTTGTGCTCTTTGACTAATAGGGGTCCAATACTTAGTGTGATAGTACAGTCAGTCTCCCTCCCCTGGCTAATCAAACAGAATAAATAATAATCTGCTATAGCAGAACTCGTACTCAGGCCCAGGATATAAGAAGTGCCTTATTCACTGCCTTAATTTTTAATAATTCTTCCACTAAATTAAGTTTAATTTTGTTTGTCCGAATACATGATCATTTCACATTTTTTATTGAAGGTGAAAATTTGTAAATAAATATTTGTGAACTATGTAAGTTCCGAAAATTCCTGCGACTAGGAGTATTATTTTGTGAAAAAATAGAAAAACTGAACGTAAAATAAATAAAAACCGGAACCAGAAACTCTTAAATTTAACTTAAGATATTTAGATTGGAGAAGATGATCGGGGGTGCGGTCAGCAAAGAAACAACATAAATAAACAAAACAATATTTATGCCGACGTTTCGATCTGATTTTCAGGTCTTCATCAGGGCTATAAAAACAAAAAGACAACAACCATCATTTAGAGAGAAAAAAAAAAGGTTGATTAATAACTATGGACAAAGACAGTAGTAGATTGATTACATTATTATTTATATACATATAAATGTGAGTAATATATAAATGATGCAGTGGAAAGAATCTATAAAGAATTAGTTAAATTGATAATGGAGCTTATGAAAAAAAAAAAAACAACATTGTAAAAGGAAAGAACAGCGGTTGAGAAGAAATAAATGGAGAAAGGGGAATGAAGAATGTAAGGTTAAAGGAGGAGAATTACAGGAAAAGCCACTAGAGTGCAGGTCGGCAAAAGTTTTTACTCACCCTTTATATATTGATACAATTTATTACTTTTTGGGCTTTCATTATTTAACGTTTTACACCTTTTTATGTTGGTTTTTCTTTTTTTTTTTTTTTACTCTCACATTGACTATTTTATCTCAACAATCTTTTGACCTTTAGATTTCATTTTAAGTAAGGTCTTTTGCCAACCTGCACTCTAGCGGTTTTTCCTGCAATTTATATCAATGTAGCCTGGATTCTCTTCCTATATAACCTTACTTTCTTCAGTCCCCTTTCTGCATTTATTTCTTCTTAATTCCTGTTCTTTCCTTTTACAATATCGTTTTTTGTTTTTTTTCATAAGCTCCATTATTAATTTAACTAATTCTTTCCACTGTATCATTTATTTATTACTCACATTTATATGTATATGAATAATAATGTAATCAATCTACAACTGACTTTGTCCATAGTTAGTAATCAACCTTTTTCTGTCTAAATGATGGTTTTTGCCTTTTTGTTTTTATAGGCCTGATGAAGACCTGAAAATCAGATCGAAACGTCGGCATAAATATTTATTTTGTTTATTTATGTTGTTTCCCCCCCCCCCCCCCCATCATCTTCTATAATCAGTAATCTACGGTCAACTATCTGCACCTCATTAACCTAATTTAGGGTGAAAACAAGGTGATTTAGGTGACATAAAAGTTGATAATAAGTCAAACTAATCTATAACAGCCAAACAACTAATTGAACAACGCCAAGAATAATAGAGTTCGTATACACCTACATAAAAAGTGTAAATAAAAACTAGGAATTATATTTACATGGAATAATAAATTCTTCCATAAACAGAATAACTTTCTGTCACAACATATATCGCAATTATTCAACATGATGAATTTACTGTCAGTATAATTTAAAATATTAATATATATAAACAGCAATTAGCTGGAAATAAAACCACCTTTAACAATTTTGCCATTCTTTTATAATCAATTCGATGAAGACTTGGTTTCACGGCCGATTTTCAAGTATATGTTGACTTATTACCAACAGCTTCAAGGTTATTCTATATATATTATTTATTTTATTTTATTTAATATAACGATAAAACATATTAAATATTGATAAATATATTTACTTTGATATCATTCGTCGTTATTTCGGCGCGTGGTTGGCAATTATAAGGTTAAATGCGACTAGGTTAGAATTCGTAACAATTCCATTTAACAGTACATTCAAAATACAATTTTACATAAATAAGTATTCAATATTTCAATTAAATCAAATCAATATTTAATGATAGATATTTTGTATTTGGTGAAAATAAATACATCGACTGATTTTTATTTATATAGAAAATCATAAAAAATTACTTGCATTCTGAGAGTACAAGAGTACTGCATTATACACAGCAGATTGCACTATCACTAGGAACTTTTCACTTTACGATTTACGTTATATTGAATCTTTATTTTTGCTCGTTTCAAATTAAACCAAATATTGACAGAAATCCAGATTATGAAAA
>NW_027105151.1:353881-354132 GCF_000696795.3 Halyomorpha halys | reverse complement strand
TTAATCTAGTAGGGAGGGTAAAATGAGTCATATTTACAGGGCGATTTCACAGATGCAGGAATTTGATGACTTAAATATTGTGAAAACTGATACGAGATACGAGAAATATTACTAAATTTGAGTTGTTTAGGAAGAATAATAATAAACCCCCTAGTCTCTAACCTTGCATCCTCTTCCATTCCTGACAATCCTCCGAGGCGCCTGAAAAGAAGATGGCCACGAGACCAGCTAATATAAAATGTCATTAGAGT
>NW_027105151.1:346670-353786 GCF_000696795.3 Halyomorpha halys | reverse complement strand
ATTAGAGTGCTACCAATGGGTAGTTTCTCTACACGCCTGTAACACTCCAATTTAACTTAGATCAGATTTACTAAATGTATTATAATGTACAGTTGTGAATAGCAATAAATAAATATTTAAAAAAAAAAATTGCTCAAAATGGCTTGTTTTGATATTTTTTTTACGGGGGATTGCATCATTGTATTTTTCCAGTTTGATAAATCTGTTTTATATTAACGATTTTTTCTGATTCAAATAAATCTATGCTATCAAAACCGTACAGATATCTCTGTCACGTAGTTCTATGACATTGGTACGACATTTTCCCTGTCCTATGGTAATTTTAAAGTTTATTCTATTTTCTATTCTTCCTCTGAAGAATTGAAATGTCAATAACCATTGAGCTACCGCGTAATAAATATTGATGTGGGATTCAAACCCACTACGTCCGAACCAAGCACTTCACCAACGAAGCAAGAAAAATTGCTTCACTTACCAGTATTTTTCTCTCTTACAACCATTTACACAAATTAACGAGCTTGAAGGCCATAAGCATATAAGGGCGGGTTCAGCGGGAAAGGATTGCCTTTTTTTGTGTTATGATCTCCTCATGTGAGGTTGTGACATGTCGTACATCGACCAACATACCCGCTATAATTTAACTAAAAATTATATAATTATGCCATAGCAAGGGGGTCTATGGTATCTAGTGCTTCAGTTAAATATATTGCATACATTTTTCAGTCGGTTCAGTTCAGTGATGTGGACGACATTGAAAATTAAAGAGACACCAGCGGAATACAAAAAGGTTCCTGTGTCATTTCTCAGATGGCATGAGACTACAGGAGTGTTAATACGTTCACATAAATTAATGTCCGATGTCAATGAGTGTGCATTTTGCAGCGCAACTAAAGAAAGATTTTTTAGCTTCCGAAATAAAAATAAATGTTTGTTTTTTTTAAGATAAAAGACTCATCTGGTTTGAATTATGTGGCATGATTCCAAAATATTTGACTCGCCTCTTCTTAGTCAGCGTTCTTCAGGTTTTTTATTTATTTATTCTTTTTTCTGAAAGTATTAGCAAATAACTTAACTTCTTACATGCTCAACAATGAAATGAAATGAAAAAAAAAATTTTATTCAGGGACATATGTCCCCTAAGAATAAATACATGGTTCATCGGGCAAGCATTTACAAGTTTCCAGTAAATAAAATGAATAACATTGGGATATTGGCTTAACTACTGTTTATAATGTTAATGAATATATGCCTATTTATTTGATTACAATGATGCGGAGGTTTGGTTATACAATAAGTGAAGGAATAATAGAAAGAATGGATGTGGACTGGCGAATGTAGATGGGAAGAGAATTCCAGAAGGAGGTTGCACGTATGACGAAGGATTTTCTAAAGAAGGCGGTTCTATAGGAGGGCATATATAAATCAATCGGTTGGGATCTGGTGTTTTGGGGTGGATGGATGAACGAAGAGTGAGATCAAGGATATAGGTAGGTTTCATATTTTTCTAATAACATGTTTTCTATTGTATTGTTTTGAGGGCATCGCCTTATTCAATACAATATTCTGTCTTAATTATTATTTTAAACTGTTTTGTAGCAAAACAATTGGGTTCTAATGGTACTTCAGGACTTTGGTACCAGTTAAGAAGTTGCGGCAAAACTGCTTCACACTAGTGATAACTAAAAGTTTTATAAAAAAAAACTTGGCATAAGGTTTGTGGATTATGAAAAGTGAAATCATAAATGAATCTACGAGGCTTACATATATATGAAAAACAGGTTGACAAGAATATTTCTGAAAATATGTGATTTGGCCAAAGTTAGGTACTGGGATAACCAACTAGCTGTCACGCTAATATAGGCACCCATATCAGCGTGCACAAGTCGAACAAAAGAAAAAACCACACTTTGATGCTGCAAAACAGTACCAATTACAAATAATTATCTAGATTGACATCCAATCAGGTTATGGATCATTATTAATTATCTATAGAATTTACGGAACGGCACCATACGGACTAGTCTCGGAGGTTAACCGACTGAGAGCATCCTAGAGGAGCAAAAGCAAAGATGGTTCAGATAGCTCATAAGGATGGACCAGGAATGAACTGCCAGGAAGACGTATGAGACTCGCGTGGAGGGAAGGAGGCCAAGAGGAAGAACGCGCATTTACAGGGAGGAAAGTGCTAAGAAGGCGTTGATGAGGCGGGATATAGACTGGAATAGGAGAAGAGAGTTGTTCAAGAACGAGACATCTGGTTCAGACTCGACAAATCGTAACCCCACACTGGGCAAGCGGTAAAGGGGATAAAATGGTTATGATGATGATTATCTATTTAGGTAATTAATGAACAGATAAACCTTCGAACATCAAATATATCCCAATCCTTTCAATCTAAGAACTATACTAAATGCACTCTATCACGTTTCCAACAGAATGCTACACTATGAGATTCATATCCGTTTTGTCCTGGATCTCACGAGTCAATTTTTATCTAGTTTCATACATCACTACAATCAACCTCAAAGATTGAAACGGCAGTGGCTAAGAGACCTATTGCAAAATAAAATCAATAAGTACACGCTGCTCTGCTCATGGAGAGTTTTTGCGGCTTCAGCTCACTTTCTCAGCCTCCACTAGTGTAAATGTGATTACTGCTTATTTTATTATTTTATTTTTTCTTATATTAGTTCAAAATTTTACTTATTTTATTTTATCCTTATACCTTTATGAGCGTAGTCTGATTATGTTCGTTTAATTTATGTTTCTGTTTATATAAATACAGAGATACTTATGTATATGTTATTTTTTGATTGTGTAATAAATGTGTTATTTATCATTCTACTTATTACCCAAGGTTGTGTAATATTTATCAATAAGTAAAATAGTAATATATACTTATATTCGGGTAAATAAGAGGGGCTCATTAGACAACTGTTTCGTCACAAGTGTGACACGAGCTCAAACGCAAACAATAACCAACAGTACGCTACACAAACATTTGCAAATATTCCTCCCCATACCTCTGGCAAACCAAAAGAGTACATTCAGTCCAGCTCATTGTCAGTTATTTTTTTTGTTTCTTATTAGTAACTATTTATAACGGGAGATATGTCTATGATGTTTCCGGTTAGCCTCAAAGGATTCACAGGAAGTTACTATTTTCGATTATGAAGGCCTGAAGGGGAAGGAAGAAATATTCTCAGAGACAGGAAGTAAATATTAGAAAAAGTGAATTCATAGTTCCGACATCGGATGGGAAATCCCTTTTTCTATTAGAGTGCTTCCTAAACTGTCGACGACTGTGTACGACTTAACACACCCCCCCCTACAAAAAAAAACTGGGGGGTCAGATCATTTTTAAAATTTTCCGGACTAGAAATACAAGAATTTAGTAGACCCTCTGGAACCAGACACATCATTAACTCATTTGAAAAATTTAAATTTGGATCAAAATCAAAAGATAGATTTAGAATTCTGAAAATCTTACAAAATATGTTCATGATAAATTAAATTATATTAATTTTGAAATTAAATGAAATGAAAAAATAATTTTATTCTGAGACATATGTCCCCTAAGAATAAATATATGGTTCATATATTAAGATTTTTATCTGGCAAGCATTTACAAATTTTTAGGTAGTAGAATGAAATAACACTGGTATTACTACTAAATAATATTGGCTTTACTACTTTTTATAATGTTAATCATTATATGCGTATTTATTTGATTACAATGATGCGGAGGTTTGGTTATTCAATAAATGATATCAATAGGTGTTGTTTAATGGAGAGAATGGATGAGGACTGGCGAATGGAGATGGGAAGAGAATTACAGAAGGAGGTTGCAGGTATGACGAAGGAAATAAGGCCTAAATAAGGCGGTTCTATAAGAGGGCATATATAAATCAATCGATTGGGATCTGGTGTTTAATGAGTGGATGGATGAACGAATAGTGAGGAGATCTAGGATACAGGTAGGTTTTATGATTTCAAGAACTTGGAATAGGATAATTTTATGTTTATATTTATAAATTATATTGTATTTTATTTTTTTACATCAGTATGTCCGTACATTTAAATCAATATCTTGCAGTTATTCTTTTTTAATTAATGAAACCTGAAGTCTAAATACCTTTATTACATTCTTAGTTCTTTTGAGGCTTAACTTTTTATTCTATTTTTCGTTCAGAAATTTTTTTCCTACAGTAAGGCGTGTATTTTATCAAACTTCTCTTGTACTCGTTGGAGTATGCGAATCACACTTTGTGAAACACTGCTCTATTATATTCATTAACATATAATCAGGAACCTCGTCATTGGAAATGAGCAGAGACGGGTATCACTCTCTCTCTACCCCAAAATAATTTGAAAACCCATAAAATTTGTGATTAAATGTCAATCAAAATGATTGAGAAAAAATCCTTAGAAACATCCATAAACCCACATTCCTTAAAAAAAAAAAAACTATATGTAATAATAATTTTATTTTAATAGTTCATTGGTCAATTTCAAACATTTTTCTTCCACAATTTGGTCAAATTATTTAATTACTCAAGTAGCCTCATTATGAACTGATTTTTTTTAAATTGTTGCTTACAGCTCAGTGGCCTGTGAGGTTATTGCACTGAGTTTAATAAGGTGAATAATGGATTGCAGAGAAGGTCAAGCTTTTCTAAAGATTAAAAAAAAAACTATACTTTTAACATAATTGAAATATCAAGGAGTTGTATTTATGAATAAAAAAATAAAATAAAATATTTGAGGTGTGAAATAATGAAGATTCAAAATAGCATATGAAAAAAGCCAAAATGTCCGTAAACTGTGGAATCTAGCAGTATACCCTCGAAAGCAGACAGTGCGATACATAATTCCATCAATGGAAGTTACGAGGCCTCCATGTCGACTGACTGTTTTAAACATACCATCCTAGCAGATAGTCTTTTGTTATGAACAGCAGAGCTATCGATTCCTTGTTATAAACAGTTCAATATTCATATTTACATAATATTATCGTATAATTTATACAATTAAAATTGGTTGTTTAGTGTGCAAAATGTTTACGTAAAAAAATATATAAACATTTTTAATCTTCCAAATAAGAAAAAAATGTTTACGCGTGTAAACAACAGTGATACTTTTTTTTTTACCTCCTATTTGTATTTATTGAAACAAATACAAAATATATAATACTTAAGAACTAAGAAATATATATACACTACATACATTTAATCTTGGATTGCCTTACGGCATTATAGGATGTTACAAACTTGGCCCGCTGAAGGCGGTTTTTACATGAGTGGCTTGATTGTCAGGGGCTAACAAGGAATGGGGAGGGACCATTCCGCCTGGTGTTGTTGGGGTGTGGGTGACTTCAGGCTGCAGAGCCAGAAGTCCTTCCCTCGACGAGAACGGCGACCAAGGGGTCCGTGCTTTGCCACCTCCCAGGTCTTGGAGGAGGGGCGATTTCTCGGAACAGTATCAGTGATACTTCCATAAAAGAAGCAATATAGCTGTTTAAGAAAGGTCCCCCCTCACTTCTGAATAGAAATTCATGATGCCATGGTGGTAAAGATATGCGGTAAGAAGCCTGGGTAGCCATCTTGGTCCCCAAAACAAAGGGGCTAGTACCAATCGAGTAGCCATCTTGACCTGTATAGGATTGTATATTCCATTATCCATTGTATATTCCATTATCTATCGTCTTTATTATTTTTATTTTTATTTTATTTTTACTTTTTATTTTTATTTTTATTTTTATCTTATATGCGATACAACACGAGGAGGCCCCTCACCTCCAGACTCAAAATAGCTCCTTGAACGGATAGCTCATATGTAAAATTAAATATAACAGGTAACCTTAAAATACCAAAGGTAGTAGTAAAAGGTAAGACACAACACGAATTACTTTTTCTTTTTTCACAGTAAAGCACTTACTAATTCACTCTTTATTTCTGTTTTAGAGGGTTCGGAAAAAAAAAAAAAAAAACCTGTATAGGAGAAGAAGAGGACAGAACTCTTCAAGAAGGTCTCTTCTCATAATGACGAGGGAGTAAAACCTTGAACTCAGGCGAGAGAGGCGGCGGTGGCAAGAGGATGAGGAGGAAGAACCAAGAGGGAACCCTTATTTCATCTTCACTTTCACACCAGAACTAACCTTCAAACCTCAAGAATATCAACCAAGTAAACTGTAATACTTTCATCAATTAATGCAATAAAACCAATTTATAACTAACCAACTAACATATATTGTAATCACTTTGTTCAAACCTTACAACAAATTGTGTCAGAAAACCTTAAAGAGAATTGAGGTTATTTCATTTTAAAGTATATTATATCAATTTATTATAAATACAGTCCACTACATCATTAGCAGCAAATTACAAGTATTTTTTTATTTAAACCAGCTTACCAGCATATAATAATTAATTTGGGTAATATCCCCCAATTTTTACTCCGAGGAATACCTAAACTAAACAATAGCAATAGAAGTTTCAAACATGTTGAATGTGGATAATTATAATTTGCCTTGATGGGAATTTTACTAATGAAATAAAGAGGAAAATTAACAAAAAATAATTCAATAAGTTTCATAGACATTGTTGTTTTGACCAATGTCAAACTTTTGATAAAAATAAAATGTGTTGAGACTAGAATGGATAGAAATTAAATTGTTTATTTTAACAAAATTAACCAGTCTCCAGAAAGTGTTTAAGATTATAAATTAAAAAATTTAAATGTAACTGAGGTGTGAAATAATGAAGATTCAAAATAACATATGAAAAGAGACAAAATATCCGTAAACTGTGGAATCTATATATATATAATAAATCTGGATCTCTACAATCTATGAAGGGTCAGGGGTACTGTATATTATGTATTTTATAAGGAAGTATTATTACTAGACCATCGGCTGTACAAGGAGGGTATTTTGTAGAATCATGCTTGATCACCAGATTTTTATCTAATTAAGAGTATAGGCCTCACTTTATGGGGCTGGGTTTACCCTAGAGGACTCCAGGACCCACAGGGTTGACTCATGGCTACAGTAAAAACAGAAAAAACTCGGGTCCTTGGAGTTAACCTTACCACTGAGCCACTCCGCTCCCATATATA
>NW_027105151.1:344666-345757 GCF_000696795.3 Halyomorpha halys | reverse complement strand
AAAACAGTTTACAATATAAGGTCACGAGGCCATCTTCTTTTCAGATGCCTCGGAGGATTGCCAGGAATGGAAGAGGAAGCAAGGTTAGAAACTAGTGGGTTTGGATGGTTAGGGAGTTTATTATGGAAGGAATAATATCGGGTTCGGGCTAGATCGGTTACATGAGGAACATTTAGGTCTTGATGGATGAAACAGATTTAAAATGGTTTTATGAAGAGAGGAGTGCGGTCACAGAATAATACAAATAAGTTTAAAAAAGTGATTTATTAGTACCAATGTTTCGGCCAGAATTTCTAAACTTCATCAGGGCTTGGCTTGGGAGACGTCAGACATCCAATTAATAGGGTTGCTCAGAAAGTACAAATTATTTTAATGGTTATAGTACACAGATCGATTCTTCTCTTTCCGAAGAATAGGAAAAAGAATTTATTACCTAAAGTGTTTCTTGAGGTGCTTAAAACGAATGTCATCGCATATAAGTTATGTTACCAAATCATAAAAATAAAGTATAGCTATACGTTTAATATAACTAAGTGTAATAATATAAATCCAACTATGTCTTCATTAAATCTATATACATCCTCTAATATAGCAATAGGGAAGCTAGTCTATATATAAAGGAATGTAATCGCATATATTGGTTCAATTTATGTTGCCTAATCATAATAATAAAGTATACCTATATGATTAATTTTAACTAAATACAATAATTTATATCAAACTATCAATTTTGTTCATTAAATCTATATAGCGCTCAAGTATAGCGAAGCATTATCGAGTTAGCTAGTTCCATGTATAAGAAGGTTATAGTAAAAATAAACGAGACTTTTTTTGTAAAGATAATTCAATTATACTTTAATTTTATATGGAATTAGTTTTATTCAAAAGCTGATACGTTTTTGAAAAAAAAAAAATTTCCAACCAGTTTTATCCCCCTCCCACATTTGCTCAAACCCGACGCTTGAACCTCTGGGAATTTTCAAGATGCGTAAAGAAGTTAATGATCCTTGGTTCATAAGAGAGAGCGCGAATTACAAGTGGAGTCAATAGAGGATTATATCAAAAAACGGTTCATGAAGTTCCACTCCCAG
>NW_027105151.1:338163-339531 GCF_000696795.3 Halyomorpha halys | reverse complement strand
TTTTTTTTTGTTTTTTAATATATCGTTTACTGACATCAATGACATACCTGTGTAGAAAAAGATTAAATATTTTCCAGCCCCTAGTACTGTAAATATTAAATTACTATTTTCTACGTCTATGTTACTGATCATTAATACATTTTATTTATTTTTAAATGTAAATAGAGGTTTGAAATGTTCTGAATTATTCAAATAATTATAGTTTCATCTGGTCTCAAATTTCAAAATAATTGGATATATATTTACAGTTTGGGATTTAAATAAATAAATAAAAAGAAAATCCAATCGTTATATCAATATATTTGCCAAACATTTTGGATTTTTACAGCTAAAATCGTAATATAATATATAAATGTCATGACTCGCGTGCGGCAAAGTGGTACGAATTTTATAAAAATTAAAAATAAAATAATCGTTTTCTCCTTATGTGAGAAAAGTGTTATCAAGTTTTAGGTCTTTCTTATATGTATTATAAAATTATTATGATATATAAATATTAAATGTGAGGGTAGTTAAGTATAGGAGAACAGTGGAATGTATGCTTGGAGAAATAGGTTGGTTATACTTTATCTAAGTATTCCCTATTTTATTTAAATATTTAGGTAGAAGAACAGAAAATAATAATCTGACAAGTAGTGAAAGATAGCACCAATAAACTATTTTATTATAAACTAGTGAAACTCTGATGGAAAAATATATTGCAACATATTTAAGGTGAATATCAAAGTTTATAGAAGCATATTAAGAAGAAATTCTAAATAAGGGAAGATAGAGTAAATCAAATAAACAAAATAAGTAGATATATGGATTGGGATGGATTAATGGAGAAATTTATTTTTTTTTAAAAATTGAAAATTGATCATATGTCATAAATCTAAAAATTGAGCATATCTTACTAACTTATTATATATGTATCTTAGCGTTATTAAAACCAGTTTGGAATATTCCGTGACGAGTATAATTAATTAGGTTTGCCGTGACCTCTCACAATGATCACGTTTTGTCCGAAATAGAACGAGAATTCCCAATTACACATTTAGTCTGTTATATTTCCCCTAAATCCTAAGTATATAATAAATATTTTCTCGGTAATGTGATTATCAAATTCAACAATATATAATATCTGTTGAATCCGATATTACCTTAAAGAGCTTAACAGCCAAGGTCAACGGCGCCTTTATTTAGATACGAATCCGGCACTGCTCGGCTGATACTCAAGTGAATCGCTCTTGACGCTGAGTCCTAAATTCGTTTTTTGAAAATGAACAACCTTTTATACCTTTTAGGTGTAATATTTACGATATGAAATAATTTGAGAAGTTATATAATTAAAAAAGCGTTGATAACTAATGGTTTCATTTGTTTTTT
>NW_027105151.1:333668-337213 GCF_000696795.3 Halyomorpha halys | reverse complement strand
TTTACTGCCTTCCAGTTTGCAGCATGCAGCTCATTCGCATATTTTGTTTATTATGTCTATTCTTCTGGTTTTTGGCTTCTCCCGTTGTCTCTTGTCATGTATTGATGCATTCATTGTTGTGTAGTGGCTTCATGATGGATTGCTACGAGGCAATAATTAAAAAAAAGGTGTAAACAGTAATTTCGAAAATGAAAAATAACTACCTACCTTTATATGCTCCTATAATTTTTGTCGTTTTTACAGACGCCAGATATTATATTCTTCTACGTGAGTGTATTCTAAACTGGGCGACGGAAGCGAGTACCAGGGGATTAATATTTAATTTTTAGAATAACTTTGCAATAACATCATCTTCTTTTCTATGGCAGACTTATCACTCGTAGGTCATTTAGGCTCAGAAATAAATACATAATTTATAATGTATATTTAGTACAGTACTCATTGTATTTTATTACTAAACCTTTAATAAATAAATCTAATAACAATAAATCTCTTTATTGTTTTAGTGGTAGTTTTTATTTATTTATTGTTTTACGTAGGCAGATATTATTAATGGCTCAAATATTATATTATAGACAAAATTTCTTTGATATTTTGTGTTTTATTTGCAAAATTGTTTTAAAAAATCTTTAATAATTTAATATACATGTTTTTATTCGTTTTCTATGTATTTAAACGCTTTAAGGATTATTATTTTTTTTAAGATTCAAAAACTTTATTTATTGATTGATATTAAAATCTGTCACACTGTTGTGGGCAACAGGCAATAGTGATGACTGATCACATCTATACTAAAATAAAAAAAACAAAAAAAATAAAATATCTCTTAAATTATATACAAACAGAAGGATAATGAAAATGAACATAATCAAACTATAGTATACTTGTATTTACACAATCGACCTGAGGATCTCTGAGCCCACTCTATCCCCCACGTGTGAGGGATAGAGCAGAGCTCTGAGATTTTTGTGGATAATTTTCAACAATATTTTATTCCAACTAGGGTGTAAGTACCTCAGATCTACGTATTCAAAAGTATAGTCTACTATATTTTATTATTCCCTATATTCAGAGAAAGGACTTGTAAGTGCTTATTAAAAACGAATAGTACCGAACATTTTAAATTAATTTGAATGAATTAAGTTATTAATTTTTTTTTATAATTTAATTATCATGTATTCATATTTAAAATGATATAAACAAGTTATTATCTGCATTAATCATTTTTTGGATTATATATCTTCTCAAAATGGAAACTTAACACAGAAGAATAAATTCTTTGATGTGATTTCGGTAGAGTGGATATCAGGATTTCGTCAAATAACAGTAGTCTTCAAATCTATCATACCTGTGTAAGACGACAAACGTTTTACGTTGACGTAAATTGAAGATTGGTTTTTGATCCTCTCACATTAATTATATATTTATTGATATAATTCAGGTGACGAGCATCAATATTTATTATTATATATAAGGAGAAGATGGTTGGGAGCTACGGGCAGTGAACACAAATAAGTAACAACTTTATTACTTTTGTTTATTAGGGCCAATGTTTCGACCAGAATTTCTAGCCGAGCAAAGAGTAAAAACAACAACCAGTAAATAAAAGGATATATAGATTATAAAATACCCAACATTATGGATATAGTGTTGACAGACATGAATAGTGTAAGTATTATAAGAAGATAGAGGCTGTATGAGAAGAGTAGTACTAAAATTAAGTACTAGCAAAGAACAGATAATAAAATGACAAAAAACATAAGAAAATCTAGTTAGTAAAATAATAAAAAAGAAAAATAAAGTAATGAAAGAAGTGGGATTTAAAACGTATATATAGGTAATTAAATATTAACGTAAAATATCAGGAGCAAAGAAATAAAAATATACAGTTATATAATTCAAAAGATACAAAGAAATAGGAATATTTTAATTTATTAATAATAATTATAATTAAAGTTATGAAAAGAAAGAAAGAGAGAAAATATATGTAATTAATGAAATATGTAAGTAAAATACTATAAACAAGAGACAGAATATAAAGTTAAGTAAGGTAGAACGAAAGTTAGCTTTTGTATTAACATCATTTGCCAAACCCATTAACCCATTAACCCATCTTCGGATAGGCCTTACTTGACTCACCCACTGTCATCTCATGAAGGAGGGAGAATCCACCGATGTGTTGCTGCTGCTGAAGTGATCGGTGTTGGGTAAATTCTTACTGGGTTACTCTGGAGTCTCACCGATTATCTTCATGTGTACAGGAAATGATCAGAGAAGACTCCACAACAGTAATAAATTTGTAAAGTGTAAATTGTAGTTGTTAACATGTAATGGTAATTGTGATTGTAAATTTCTCACTTTGTAATTTCAACTGTATCTGTATTTCTACTGTATGAACATGCCAATTGTAATCGAATTTGTAAATCAAGTGTAAATGCCCCGAGTGGTCGAAACACTTAAATAAATAAATAAAAAAAAGTTAAGTAAGACACATGCAGTAATGATATATGGTAAACATAACTAATATAACATGGGTAAGAAAAAATTAGAAAACAATAAAAGAGGAGAACAGCGTAAAAGAAAGATAAGAAAAAAAAATTTATCGATGAATTTGTTTCGAAGAGGTGGAGAATATTAGTGTAAATATTTTCTATCTCTCTTTTTTTTATCCTTTTATTCATTAGCTCTTTTCTTGTTTTTACTTCTTCGCTCTAATGAAGGCTAGAAATTTTAGCCAAAACGTTGACACTAATAAATACGTGTTTTAATTTTTGTGTTCAACACTGACCTCACCCCAACCATCTTCTCATATATGTATATATACATATAAAATCAACGACAACGCTCTATTTTAAACCATTTGCCAAATCAGGGTTAATTTTGTGGTTTTAGATATTCGGTAACGGCCTCAAAATAACTAAGAGGAGATTAACTGACTAGGCACAGCTATAAAATACGCAAGCCAATTATCCGAATTATGTCTTTATCTAATACTGTTAATGGATGGATCTTGAAAGGATTAAGCGAAACAGATTAGAGTTAATAGGGAAAAAATGGTATATACTAAGGATAAAACCTAACACGATCTTTACACACGTGACTATTCCTATACATAATGTTTATCGTGAAATATATTTGAGATTCATAATGTCTTATATAATTCTAAAATAAACGTTGCCGCACAGACACAAATTACCGCACTATATCCATTTATAATTAACAATACAATTGATGAGAATAAAACAAAAAAATACAACTAATCGATTTTCCAGTCTAATCTCCTTTCATTATGAAATTCGTACATATTTCGTGTTTATACATTTTTTATTACTTTTATTAATATAAATCGGTAATTCTTTTTTTTAAAAAATATTAATTTAGAGCATTTTGTTTTTTAATTCGGCATTTAAGCCTTGCGAAACTATTTCGACGCGGATAAGACCTTGCTGCTATTAAAGATCACATTATTGTTCATTGATAAAACAGAGTTTAATTAAAATCGTAAAATAGTCGTGAATGAGAAAATTGAAAAATATCGATTATAT
>NW_027105151.1:324231-332455 GCF_000696795.3 Halyomorpha halys | reverse complement strand
TACATATTTTTTTAGATATTTGACAATTTATTAGCACATATTTATGTACATATTTTGGATTTTTTAGCACATAAAAATCCTATCCCTAATAATCATAGTTTAAAATTGTTTTATACTACATTATTTAATTTATTGCCTTTCACTATTGGTGCATTCATCTATCTCTGTAGAACAAACCAACGCTCTATATTAGGACATTGACACTTTGGACCATACCAATTATACTAAGTTAAAACTTATGATCATCCGAGTGGTATATTTCACTCTGTCTTTGTTTCCCATCTATTTTTTTTCAAAATCCATCAGCATAACTGAACCAGGTTAATCCTGTCCAGTCTGACATGTTATTCTTTTATTTACCAACTAGTCGAATATAGTTTTACCAAGAACTTTTGCAAACAGTTTTCGTAGTTTTTAATACTCAGCCAATTTTAAGCTTCATAGGTCACCGGCAGAAACAAAATTGATATTCTGTATTAGCACCAAGAGAAACCGGGAAGTACGAATTATTATACCATCTAAAAATAAATATTTTACTTTCATTATACATGAAATACATCACGTGGGCTTAAAACCCGCGTCCCACGGGTGACGGATGTGGGGGTGGTCAGTGGAAATTCCTCTAGGCTAAGTCCAATGGACTCGCTGACCAAGCACCACTCCCCTCCCAGACTTGTCTAAGACTGTTTAGGTTCTACATTAATTAGAAAAAACGAAATTGATGAGGAAATAAAAGCGAGGTTGAAGGCAGGAAATGTTTGTTATTTTTCAATTTCGAAACTGCATAGCTTACGCCTTTTATCCAAGAACTTAAAAACTATTATCCTTCCCACTTATGTATGCGAGACGTGGCCTCTTACAATAAGGGATTAAGTGCATTAAGGTTTTCGAAAATCAAGTATTACGTAAAATATTCGGACCGAAAAAGGATGAATTAATGGGAGAATTTAGAAGGCTACACAGCGCAGAATTGAGGGATCTGGTAAATATAATGCAGGTTATAGCATTGCGGCGTGTAAGGTCGTAGGGCTTAGTAACGAGCGGATCCCTAAAATGTTAATAAAAATTCAACCTACGGGTAAACGTCCAAGGGGTAGACCTAAACGTAGATGGGAGGATTGCGTTTAAACTGATTTAGTAGATTTGGGTTTGGAGGGGCATCACTGGAAGAATGTAAGTAGAGAGCGTTTGGTGGTATCGGCGTCGAACCTTCGAGTTCTTTAGGCTTTCATTGTTATTATTAGTATTATAATTATTATTATTATTATTGTTGTTATTATTATTATTATTATAAATGAAATATATAGTCATCATAAATAATAAATAAATTGATGCTTTGATACAATATTAATTTCACCTCAAAGTGGAATGGTATGTGAATGTTGTTTTTTGCCCACACCCACCAGATCATTTTTAAATACTGTTGGACTGATCAGCCTATCAGTCTATCAGTCTGTCTCACAGCCACTCGTAATTTTTCCCGAGAATAGCAATGTCAGTTGTATACTTCGGAGGTATTTTTATAGAGATTTTTTTTAGCTGTTTTTTTATTATAATAAAGAAAATATATATAATTTATTATTTTTTTTCATATTTTTGTCCTGTATCGATTGTATAATTGTATGAATGAAGATTAAGATCACTAATACTCATTGCTCTGGATTATAACAACAATTAATACGATTTTTCAATTAAGAAAAAAAATTAAAACTGAACTTAAGAGGAATACAATCATTTTGTTAAAATAAATTATACGGCTTATTTTATCACCTGCTAGTCACTTATCGATGATAATTTTTTCTTTTATTTAAAAAGGTATAATCAATCAATGAATTAGACTTTAAAAGTAATTAAGTGTTGATTTTTTTTTTTGACACTTCAAATTTCACTTTATCTTTGCAAAAGGAATAATTAGCGTGTCTGGTCATTACTCTTGATATTATGATATATCGATTACGAAATTCAATAACAATCACATAATAAACAATTGCAAGGACATACCAATGATCTAATACAGACTAAAAAGAGTGAAATAATTAAGTGCTCAGGATAAAAGGTATTGTAATCTTATTGATTTTTTATTACATTAAAAATTTATCAACATTACTTGAAAGAACAATTCAAAATACTCACAAAAAAGAAGACTATGGACAGTTGAAAAAATATAAAATATATCTGTACCACTACATCGCCTAAAGAATTAGGCGTACAGTACTTTGAGAAGCACTGTAACTAGATTAGCGGTTATGCAAGGAGGTGATTTAGTCAGAATCTCACTCAGCATCCCCAGTGTATTTGGTTAGGCAGATCTCGGAGGGCTCCCGAACATACATGGTAGACTCACTGATACAGAAACAGAATAAATAATTTCAGTCACTATCGGATTTGAACCAAGGTCAGACTAACGTATGACAAGCGCAGACAGTCTTCTCTCTGTCAAGAATAATGAAATCCCTAAAAATCTTAAGCTATGGGTGTAAATGCTACAATAAAGCCAGTTCTGATATACGGCTGCGAGATCTGGGTTCAAAAGGCATCATAAAAAACAGAATCGAGAAATTTGAAAAGAAAGCCATTCGTACAGTTACAGGAGCGATCTGGGGATTTACATAAGGAGGAGAAGAACTAACAGCGAACTACTTGCAGAGATTGGTCAGTCCATATTTCATGATATGAAGTGAAGGAGGTTAAGATGACTACTTAACAATAGATAATTTATTTATTGTTATTTACAACTATATAAAAATATATACAAATAAATTTGCTGTAGGTGATATAGTGAGTGACATAATACAAACATGTGGAGAATCTACCCAATTTTAAATCTAAATCTAGATTATACTGTCTAAACTTCGCTTCGATTCTAAAAATTTTTAAATTGTATTATATATTCCTGATTTCGATCTAGCCTGTTTACCCGTTGTTTAGGTTTACCTCAACGTTTTCCTGGACTTCCCAGAGGTCTTGGAAGTTCTCCATGGAATTTGCACTTTTCCTTGGACAAACATTTATCGAAAACTGATCTCTCTTTATATGGTTTTTAAGTAGTTTTGGGTATAATTACCTTTTTCAATAATCTTTAGCAATGATTTTCGCAGTTTAAATAGGTTTCCATTTATTTCAACTTTGAGAATTTTTAAATTATTAGAGGGTGTAACGTCCTGGATCTGCGAGGAAAAAAAAATTCCCATCGAATACCATCCTCACAGTATAGAGTGGGTAAGGTACTTATCTCCTTATTCAAGGCCTCAGATTCGAGTCCTGCAGTAGCAATAACTACTTTTTATTTTCTTTCATCATATGACGTACACTTTTAAATTTATATACAATTATATCAGCCATGAATCGAATATGGAGTAAAAAAAAAATGGATGGGTTTTGAAAAATGTGCCTCTAGAAGAAACTGGCGCCTTTCAAGTTTAATTTACGGAACTTAATTGTTCATATTCTTCTACATTCTACTATTCTTCCACTGCTTAAAGTACTAATGCACGGATATGTGGCTGGAAGCAATCCATCAGGACGCCTCTACGCAACAATGAATGGTACTATAGTTGGCAAGAGACCAAAGATTTATATTTTAATTAAATAGTGCATACATATTGGAAAAAGTATATTGTTGTAGCATGCATCACATTGTTGGATTAGCATTGATACATGTTGAAGTAACATTAAATTAAAAATGTTATAATCTTTATTAGTTTAGTCGATTTGTGAAATATATTCATTGTGACTATAAGACATTTGTTTATAAAAATAAAACATGTGATTGTAAACAAAAGCGGTGCGATCTTTTGATGGGAAAGGAGAGAAAATTACCGATTTTTAACAATGACGGCATTGTTTTGTAGCTTAAGTTTTCCAGCTTCGGAGGCTCTATTGACAGAACATGGTAGACTTTTGGCCAAGCCACTTCTCTCACATAGGGGCCCCTATTCTGCGTCCTTCCAGAACTCTCAGCTGTCTTCTGGTGAGAATATAATATATACATTTAGGCAAATTTGTTCAAGGCACATTCATCGACAGTTTTCTTTTGTTCTTTATTATAAAATTAGTTTAAGTGTTCGTAAAGTATTAATTTTTCCCCCTTTTTTTTTTATTATTGCACAAAATTAATTTGTTTTACAATTCTTTCCTTTCGTTTGTATACACATGTATTCATTATACTTTCTTTCTTTAAAATATATACAATTTATTTGTTAAATATAGACCTTTCCGACCCAAAAATAATTTTCCCAGCGCATATTCTATCTGGCAAGAGAAAAGTCTTTCACTGAGGCTCTTAGTTCAGGTAACGATACCTGTTAGTATAGTTTCCATGACACATAGAAAATAATATACTAAACAAAAAAAATCATAAAATAAAACAAAAGTATAAAAGTATTTAGTAAAATAAGTGAAAACACATAATAAAATACGTACTTTTATTTTTTTTATTTATTTATTGATATTTACAACTGTATGAAAAATACAAGTAAATTTGATCATAATGACAATGATTTGATACAGCATGTACAGAAACTACCCATTAGTAGAACTCCAAAAACATTTTACTATATAAGGTCACGAGGCCATCTTTTTTGGCGCCTCGGAGGATTGCCAGGAATGGAAGAGGAAGCTAGGTTAGAAACTAGTGGGTTTGGAGTTTATAATGAAAGGAATGATATCGGGTTCGGGCTAGATCGGTTACATAAGGAACATTTAGGTCATTGTGGATGGTTTTATTAGTAACAAAATAAGGAGCATTGAGGATTTTAAGACGGATTTTGGATTGTAAAGATTGGATAAGAGAGGAATTCGAAGGTTTGGTGGAGCCCCAAAGCTTAACTCCGTGTGTCCAGATGGGCCTTACTATTGTCATGTAGATCAGTCTTTTGTAATGTGTTGAAAGTTTAGAACGTTTGTCTATAAGTGCTGTAATAGTCGGAATCTGCGTGCGGTTTCCTGTCTTTTCAGTCTTGTGTGAGGATTCCAGAAAATACGTACTTTAAAATAAAATAAAAAAATTAAAATAAATACATTGCACATATGTGTAATATAAATATGTACCACACATGTTATTTAAATATTAAAAACACGCGTACATTAATTTGGTAAACTCACTAATTGAAAGTAGTTTGAATGAATTCAAAGTGATTGGACCCAGTGGTCCAATATATTTTGGCAGTATTACCTTGACAGAGCAGTTGGGAACCAACTAGCAGGCGCCCTTGATATCGAACTCCATCGATATATTCAATAATGGAACAAATCGCGATCTGGTTCCACTTTTGCTTTCTATACAATGGCGGTCGTCGGCCGGGGAGGGCAAAAGACATTAAGCCAAAGTTTTCTCCTTTATTGTCTGCTTTGTAATTCAAAATTAACAGGGGTGATTTATTCATAAGCCAGTGTTGATAGCCGCGGCAAAGGATGAATGCAAACGAGCCGCAACAATAATTCCCAAGGAACATTCCCCAGCTGCGGGTAATTGTCCGCCTCGGCCCAGCTTTGAATTCCGACCCAGTTTTCAAAATTTTATTACTGCAATTAAAAAAATTTCTTAGTTTTAGAAGAAAATTAATAAAATTCTCATTGTTTTAGATACTTTTAAGATTTTTTTTCTCTGAGTTTTGTTCATTTTTTAATTTTCCTAATTTAATTTAATATCTTCGATTTTTTTGCTGGTTTTTAGTTTTCCTGGTGTTGTAGTATTTCTTTAGGTAATATACATACATTGTTGTGTGGTGACGTGAGTGTCTTCAGGAATCTCGAAGCAAAATTAATTAAAATTAACGTTTAATTAATTGCTTTCATATTTAAGGTCACCAGGGACGCCTTTGTGCCCCGATTTTATCAAAATTTGAAAGGGCTTTTCTCCTTCTTTCCTCGTAAATATTGTCTTGCTTTTTTCCTCTATCACTTTATCCATTCCCGCCATCCATCGTACATATTTTATATCCTTGAACTTAAATCCTTAGTGCAATCCCACAATACTCTCTCACGGCCTTTTATTACAAGAGCCCAAGAGGAGAAAAAAGGCAGTTATCTCACCCCAATTTTTGATTACTTTAATGAAAAATATGTATAATTAATAGTCAAAATTCATGTATCTACCAAGTATAGGTAGAGGGAATAAAAAATGGCGACTGTTTCAAAGCGATAAAAAAAAAACTAATTTTTCATTCGGAGCTCTATATCTTTAAAAGTAGGAAAAACACAAGAAAACCTAAGAGAAAGTCATTTACGTTAAATAGATTTCGAGATATAGCTTTTTAAAAAGCAACATTTCATAATAATGGGACGTACCGATAGATCAGTAGTCTGTGAATTTATGTTGAAAAATTTATAATTCAAAAACCATTTGACGCATAGATGTCTATTATCACTCAAATTAAAGCTAGTTTAATGAGCTATAAGGAAGCTTGTGATGTTTATCTTCGTAGGAGTAATAGTTTTCATGAAATTTGCTAAAATAAATTGATTTATAGCAGTTAGTTGTAGTTAAACTACTACCCCTACGAAGATAAGTGTCATAAACTACTTTATAGTAAGTTAAATTTCCTTTATTTTGAGTGTTAGCAGACATATGTGCGTCTTATGGATCTAGAGATATATTTTATGAAAAATCCCACATTTTATACGAACAACTATAAATTAACATTTTGTGAGTTTCTTTTGTCAAATATAACAAAAAGTACTACTCCTACAAATAAAAACATAATTAACTATTTTGTAGTAAATTTAACTAGCTATAATCTGAGCGCTGGCAAACATCTGTACATTCAATGGTTTCTGAAATGAAGTTTTTCATAAATCAAAATTATTGTCCGAACAACTATAAATCAATTTATTTTAGCAAAGATCATGAAAACTACTATTCCTGTGAAGGTAAAGGACATACACTTCTTTATAGTCCATTAAACTAGCTTTTATTTAAGTGCTAATAGACATCTGCACGTCAAATAGTTTCTGAGATATTGATGTCTCAAAATTAATTCACTAACTACTAATCTCTCAGTAGATTTTTAAGAAATTTTGCTTTTTAAAAAGCTATATCTCGAGAACTATTGGACGTAAATAGCTCTTTTAGGGCTACTATTTCAGCAAATTTGCTCTTCTTTAAATGATGTTCTCTTAGATTTTCTAGTGCTGTTGGTAGATTAAGATAAAGAGCTCCGAATGAAAAATTACTGTTTTTTTTTAAAGGTTTTGAAATAGCCACCATTTTTTATTCCCCCTACCTATACTTGGCAGGCTCGTCAATTTTTACTCGTAATTATACATAGTTTTCATTAAAGTAATCAAAAATTGGGGTGAGATAACTGACTTTTTTTTCTTTTCGGCTCTTGTACTATTTAGACTTACATGTAACTGCCAATCACAGCCTTTGGAAAATCTTTCCTCATCCCTATGGAATTCTATTCCTTCCTTCATTCCTAGTTCTAATACCCTTCCAACCTTCAAATCCAGTATCTTCGAAAACTTTCTATCCAATTTCGGTAGAAAAAGAATTAAAAGTTTCAAACAAAATGTGAATAGATGGAAAGAGAGATAACATTTAACATAAATATTAATGGATGTTATAATATTTAAAAAAATCTATAAATATGTTTACATATAGACTCATATAATCAACACTACTCCTTTCATTTTATTTATTGAATTCCTTAAGACTATGATTAGTAAGAGAATTGTGTATTTATTTTTCATTATTTCCTTTTTAATAATAATAACAAAATATATTGTTGATTTATATATTAAATATTTGGGATTTTCGTGTACTTCTACATATGTATTATTTTCAGTTTAGTTGTACTTGATTTGTTATCATTTTATTTTTATTATCAGGAGAAGTTACCTTATGTTTTATGATGACATATGGTTTTATTTTATTTGTTCTACTTTTATTTTATATATTCTGTTAATTATTATTGTTCATTTATATCTTTTAAAATTTATTATTTTCATTATATTTCACGATGGTTTATAATTTCATTTTTATTTTGTATTTTACTTTAAGGCTCTAAAGCCTAGTTTTGATGCCTGTAATATTATTTTAAAGGGATCAGTCCCAGAATGAATAAAGAATACTATTATTATATATTCTCATATGTATTAAACCCAACAGCAGAGGCACATATTTCTTATAAGTTGTGCAAATGTTTGGCAAATAAACATATTCTCGAATTTCTCGAAAAATATTATTGAGGGCTCTCTCGTTTAGGAAGATTAGATTATAACT
>NW_027105151.1:303216-324181 GCF_000696795.3 Halyomorpha halys | reverse complement strand
TTTTCAAAAATCCAACATTTTGTGAGTTTATTTTGTCAAATATCATAAAAACTACTACTCCTACAAAGATAAACATAATACCAATTTTGTATTAAATTTAACTAGCTTTAATTTGAGCGCTGGCAGACATCAGTACGTCGAACGGTTTCTGAAATAAACCCTTCCAACCTTCAAATCCCGTATCTTCGAAAACTTTCTGTCCACCCAATTCCGATAGAAAAAGAATTAAAAGTTTCAAATAAAATGTGAATGGATGGAAAGAGAGATAACATTTAACATAAATATTATTGGATGTTGTAATATTTACGAAAAATCTATAAACATGTTTACATATAGACTCATATAAACAACACTACTCCTTTCGTTTTCCCTTTCATTTTATTTATTGGATTCCTTAAGGCTATGATTAGTAAGAGTAATTGTGTCCTTTTATTATTATTACCTTTTTAATAATAATAACAAAATATATTGTTTATTTATATATAATATATTTGATGTTTCGGATTTTCGTGATAATTGTAAATAAGTATTATTTCCAGTTTACTTGTATTTGATTTTTTATCCTGTTTTTTTATTATAAGGAGAAGTCACCTTATGTTTTATGATATGATATATGGTTTTATTTGATTTATTCTACTTTTATTTTATATATTTTGTTAATTATTATTGTTCATTTATATCTTTTAAAATTTATTATTTTCATTTTCACGATGGTTTATAATTTCATTTATTTTTGCCTGTAATATTATTTTAAAGGGATCAGTCCCAGAATGAACAAAGAATACTATTATTATATATTCTCATTTGTATTAAACCCAACAGCAGAGGCACATATTTCTAATAAGTTGTGCAAATTTCTGGTAAATAAACATATTATATGCCTATATTATGATAGTGCTAAGTACATGGAAACTAATTTCACGAAAAATATTATTGAGGGTTCTCTCGTTTAGGAAGATTAGATTATAACTTATTTTTAATTGGACAAATTAAGGTATGAAATCTAAATTTCTTCAATAAAAAGTTGTATATGTATATTTTATATAGTTGTATATGTATATTTATTCTCGCTTTAAATGATTGTATATAATTACATGAATAATTGTTCTAGCACAATTATCACTGAAAAAATTTAAATCAATTCCGTCGTTTATTGTTTTATTCATTTCTTTGTTTTCTGTGAATCTTAGCATAGAACTGCCAAAATGCTTCTAATTTTTCGCGAACCAAAAACATTTTTTTTTATTTTTTGCCACTATTCAAGCAAAGAAGCGATGTGTGGATTTCGGAATAAACAATTTAGTTATGGATACGAATAAAACAAAACATTTTTATTTAATTTCAATAAGCAATCAAGGTTTCCTGATCTATATCAGGTACCATATTTTATACATGATTTAATCAAATATGCAGAGAAATCTATACCAGGATAATCTATTGTAAAAACGTCTTGATATAATACGATGGATTTATGATAAGATCGATTATTGCTGGTTACAGAATCAAGACGTATCACGAAAAACGTTTAAGTGTCAGCCAGATAGCAAGGAAATATGTCTCTTTTTTTTCCTCTCTCTCCTTTTATCCTTGAAGATATATCCAAAACCTGAAGGATTTGAGAGGCGGTAGGATGAGCAAGAGGTTTTATATCTTTGATACCATCAGCGGAATTATTCCCTAGTTCAGCTCTTCGAGGCGTTCCGTTATAACTTATCAATAAAAAAATAAATAAATAAAGGTAAATGTAAACAAATATTCAATTAGCTCTAAAAGTTTATTAATTTTTACTTTCACTTACTGGACAATCCTTTTACTTTAGGGGTATTCATGATATTATGTTAAATATAAAATGCTTTAATATGTTAAATATTATAAATATAGGATTGTGAGTAGCTCTATTTAAAGTCATATTAAATGTTAAATGTATGAGAGCTCCTAGCGGATTTTCTGAGCCACTTATTTAGTAACCTTTCCTTCTGAAACTTCTTGTTATTGTTTACTTCTAAGTCTTGATTACATTAATTTATTACAACATGTCTAAAGTAAGTGAAAAGTAGAAGTGCGAAAGTTTGGCTACTGATTGTCGTGTTTAAAAACGTCCAAAAAATACTAAGACAATCAAATCACAAACTGCGAGCAAGTAACCTAACACGACAACAAATAAAATGGAGTCATTCTCCATTTAACAGACCTGTTAACAGACTTTCAACCATGTTATATGTTATATCGTTTTAACATGGTAAAATAAGAAAATATTTCTCCATTTAATACGCTTTAACATGTCAAAATAATAATCATGAATACCCCTTTTACATGAATTATTACTAGTGACGCGGTGAGAGGATTGCGCTGAGATCCCAAAGAGCCCTGCTCTACCCATATGTGGGAATAGAGTGGGCTCAGGTCGAGAGTATAAATATGATTAGTGTTTTTATTGTTTTGTTACATTAGTTCGAAATTTTACTTATTTTTTTTTCTCCTTATTACTTTATTTACATAGTTTGATTATGTTCATTTTATTTATCTTTTGGTTTAATATACATTTTATTTTTATTATTATTATTGTTTATTTTATTTTTCATTATTGATTTTATAATTTTGGTATGAATGTGATAATTTATCATTATTACTTATTGCCCAAGTTGAGGCAGCTTGTATTACTTATGAATAAATAAATATTATTATTAACTTTATATTAAATATCTAGTAGGGATAGTATTGCAATCGCGAAAAATTTCGAATATTAGCTTTTGACGGAAATGCACTAAAAAAACATGAGTCTAAATAACCATTTCGTAAAATGGTCTGTTCGTGTGTCTGTGAATTGAAAACGAAATAACCTAAAAAAATGTTTAAAATAACGGGAAAAAACACTTTATATACTTTCTCTTATTTTAATGAGGATAAACTTTATCTGGAATTAATAAGTGATCAATTCCTCGAGTTAAATAAAAGTCATTATAGTAGTTCTGGAAATAATAAAAAAAATGTGAAAAATTGATTCTGTAAATATTTAATTTCAGTTTCTTACGACTTTTCGTTTTTTTTACATAGCTATTCACAAAAGCAAACACGTTTTTGCGAGACTTGTTTTTTTGGACTCATGGGACCTCAAAACGTGTGTCTGCATCCAAAACTAGGATTCGAAAATTTGCACGATCTCAATAATTTCTTTTCTATGTATTTCATATGTATACATGTATATGTACTATGAATGAATTTAATAATTAAATAAATGTTTTCGTGTTTCCATGGTTTTAATGACAATACGAAAAAAAATATGGTTATACTTTCAACTAGATCAAAACAACTAACTTTCTAGCAATCTTTTTTCTTTTAATTTGTATCTTAGTTATTTGAAGTAACAAGAGATTCTTTTAAGACTGATATGTGCCGGTCTCACCCTTAAACAAAAGTTAATATTAGTGGTATTCATGATCTTTAATTTAATATGTTAAAGTGTGTTAAGTAAAAAAAAGTTGTGTTTAATGGAAAAACATTTCCTTCTTTTAGCATGTTAGGACGATGTAACTTTTACATGGTTGAGAGTCTGATAATGGGTCTGCTAAATGGAGAATTGACGTCACGCAAGAGACCAGCTAAGCTCAACATTTTATCTGTTGTTCGTAGTTCGTGTTGTTTTATTTTGGACGTTTTTAAACTGTAATAAGGTAATGGATAAACATAATAATAAAGTAATGTAAAAAGAGATTTTATTATCTCGTAAAGATGACTAGTTTACAAAAAAAAGGTTGGCCAGAAAATCCGCTAGGAGCTCCTCTGGATTTAACATATAACATGGACCTTAAATTAGGCTGCTCATCCTATATTTATAGCATTTAGCATGTTAAAAGTTTTTACATTTAATACATCATGAATTCCCCTACTATTATATACAGATTGGCTATTAAAAAAAAAATGTTAATTTTATTCTCCTGTTTATTGTGTTTGTTACACACTGTAGACATATTGTTAATGTTAATTCTCATAACTTGTACACGTAAAGGATGAGTCATTCAAGTGCCATTTAGATGTCTTAACTTAATAATCGAGTTTTTGTAGATTCTCAACAGGCAGTTTTGGTTGATGTTAGGTTATCTTAACCCATTTTTATATTTACAAGGAACATAATGAAAGCAGATGACTTACAAGAGCTATGAGTATTACCCGACCCAGATGGTGATTGGCCCAGATATAGAGTCAGTACTTCCCCTCACACCAACCGAACCGCAGGAGCAGACATAACTTAACGAGCCCTGGAAGACTCCGCCAAGCAGCCATTAATCCTGGGTCCTGCCCCTCCAAGGATACAGGATACCCGACCGGCACCGCCTCATAAATTATTCATTATCCTTAATGTTTATCTATTCGCCCCCACTCCCTCGTAAATAGTGGCCATCAGGAAGACCGTTAACAGCGTAGTGTGGTCAGCACTATGACTTATATATTCTACACGCCGTGACAAGAATCGATAATGAATCACTCAACAATTAGTGACCAGTTGCTAACTCTCAGGCGGGTGTTAAAAGCCATTGTGTATGAGTCATTACGAGATATTCTTCAAAACGATAACAAACTGAACATTCCTTATTTAATGTTCTATTTTCTGTACGAGATTTTTAAAATAAATATCTAGTTTCTTGCTTCTTTTTAGTTATTTAAGGACTTTTAAAGTTTTTTTTTTTTTTTAACTTGCATTTTACTTTTTCTGCTTAAATGGGTCAATTTTAATCCTACTCTATATAATCAGTTCTGGAAATAAATAATTACCTCCCCTTTAGATTTCTCTTCCAATAACTACGTTTTGGGCTTTCACATTTTCATGCTGACTAATCTGAAGCTCATTAATCTATCATCTCATAATCCTTTTATTGCTCAATCTTTATTGAGGATTTACTTTACGATTACATTAGGAGTAGTCATAATGTATCAAATGTAAAAACGTTTAACATGGTAAATGCTATAAGTATAAGTCTGTGACAAGATCATATTATATGTTAAATTTTTAAATCTAGCGAATTGTAACTTCTTGTTTTAAAAACTAATTTACCCGTACCTAACAACATTTTTTTATTTTAGCCTCCTACTTCAAGTGGTTATATTAGAGTGAAACTGTTTATTTTACTTTATATTACATACGTTCTCCCTCGACCATAACTTGAAATTTTGTTTGTTTTAATAATTATTATTATCTTAAGATGAGTCCTCCGTTGAGGTCCTATACAGCCCGAAAGTGGGGATTGTCAGGATTCATATCTCGGAAATAAATTCTGACTCACCCAGGTTGGATTCGAACCCACAATCTTCTGAATCGAATGGTCTGGGACACATTACCCGACCTGCTGAGCTATCAAGGTACTTGTTATTTGTACTTGTCTATCTGCATTTAGTCCCCAATTTTAGCGGTTTTATCTTATCACTATATCCTTTTTTTCACATATACAAAAGTATTTTTCGTGCATAGCCGATATTTCAAACCCGTCCACGAGAAGTTATATTCTCACATACCTTGAAATATAGCCAATTATATAAAACGAATAAAAATAGTACAAAAGCTATTTTTATAATGCTACAATTATTAAGTCAATTGGTACAGCACTCCTATAATTGTATATTTTATTTTAAAAAATATGAATTTCTATGGTTATGCATTAGTTTTGTTTCTTAACTTTACACAATATTTACATTACAATTTCTTGATATGTAAATCCTCCCCCCCCCTAAAAAAAAGAAAAGTAAATTCATATTGGTTAAATAAAGTCTTAGCTTATATCCTAGGAAGAAACTGAAGAGTTTACAGCACCTATAGTCATGAATAGAAGACTCTTAAGTAAGTCTTAGTTCACAAATTCAAGCGATCGTTGCTAAGTCTGTCCGAGTAGGGCCAAAATTAAAATCCAGCTCCAGAATTGAATTTGTGATATGAATACATTTTCGAATAACCCATCAGATCTTCATCTGGTAGAAATATATGCGAAAAGTGTTCCATGTTTATGATTTTATATTATTTTTAATAGCTTTTATTATTAATATTTTATATTTAAGAACTACACATAAATAATATATATATAATAATAAAAGACACATTATTAAAAAACATATATCAATAAAAATAATTCATAAATAAGTGGAAATAAATTGTTATTCTTTATATGTGTTATGTAGTTTTCTTTTTGGAATGCACCAATTTATTATATTTTTCTTTCCAAGTTATATAGTAATAATAATAATAATAACCTTTATTAATTCTGGGATTGATCCTTTTAAAATAATTTACAGGCGTCAAAATTAGGCTTTAGAGCCTTAGAGTAAATTACAAAATAGAGATGAAATTACAAGATGTCATAAAATAAAAATATACAAATAAAAACCATAATTAATAGAATGTATAAAATAATGATAAAACAAATAAAATAAAACCACTTGCCATATCATAAAACATAAGATGACTTCTGATAGTAATTAAAAGAAAAAAAATATAAAAAATCATATACAATTAAACTAAAAAGTAATAAATGAAAAGATATAATTTCTGTTAGTGTACATATTTACAATTATAAATGAAGATTTGAGACATAAAATACAGAAAATGTATAAAGCTTTTTTGAAACTTTCAATTGTTATTCTTCCGGAATTGGGTGGACAGAAGGTAGTCGAAGATACAGGATTTGAAAATTTGAAGGGTGTTAGAACTACGAATAAAGGACTTCCATACGAATAAGGAATTCCATAGGGAAGAGGGACGGATGAGGAAAGAACTACCAAAAGCTGCGGTTCGATGGACAGTTACATATAAGCCTGAAGGCCGTGAGCGAGTATTGCAGGAATGCACAGAGGACTTAAATTGAAGGATATCTGAGATGTATGATAGTAGCCCTTATATGTCAACCTTTTATTTTAAAAATTTTTACATTTTTATTTTTTATAAATATATCCTCAGTTTTATTGTATTTAAACATAGTTTTATACTCTCCTATCACTGTCGAAATGACCTAACTAAATACATACATAAGTCGGACATTTTCAGATACGTCACTACAAACAATATAAGATTAGGATCAGGGCTTAACCTGCGTTATATCCATTTCGCGTTATAGCGAGCGCCCACTGTATATTATTTCTTTTAATTTCAATTTATGTATGATATCAGCACAGAAATGATAATATTATCAAAATTATGAAAATTTTAGAGTTCGGGCAAAATCTAACTGAAAACCCAAAAGACAGTTGAAGCTAGGACAGATAATAATAGACCCCAATTGCACGCTGCCAAGGTTTTTGCTCTGATCGAAGGTGTTTGAACTCGTGGCGTATCTTTGAAAGCATAGCCACTATTTGTAAATACGTTTGTCGTTTCCTAGTTACTATATCTCACTTCTAAATCGTATGAGCCCTTTTCCCGTTTATTTGAGAAAAAAAAGGGAGGAAGTCCTTGGGGAGTGAATCATAGGACGAATTCGTAACACACTGCAGTTACCTATGCGCCACACCAAGGGCCCACCACGATCCATTTATTATAAGAGCCCAAGAGGAAAAAAAGTCAGTTACTTCACTCTGAGTTTTGATTATTTTAATGAAAATTATATTTAATTACTAGTAAAAATTGATGAGTCTGCCAAGTATAGTTTGGGGGAATAGAAAGAGGCTATTTAAAACGTTCATTTTTTTTTTTTTTATTCCGAGATTCATATCTTTAAAACCTCCAACAACACTGAAAACTCTATTAGAACTTCATTTACAGATGATTAAATTTACGTTTCATATTTCCCGAAATACAGTTTTTTAAAAAACAACATTTCATAAAAGATTTAATGAAAACCAGTGGTTAGTGAATTTATTTTGGGAAATATATAATGAACCATTAGATCCCTATTAACAGTTAAATTAAAGCTTAAACTTTAATGTGCCATTCAGCAGTTTCTGACGTTTATCTTCGAATGAGTAGTTGATTTCATAGAACTATGCTTCTTTTTTAAATGTGTCGAATTATTTTATATTTTAATTTTGATGTAGGATTAAAATTAATTCCAATAAATCCCACCAAATCACATTTACCCTTCGTCGTAAACCCATGACCTCTTGCCCTACAGTATCTTTTAATAATACCTCACTTATTCCTGTCGAACAGATCCGTTACTTAGGACTACATCTCGACAAACGACTGACATGGAATCTTCACACAAGACTAAAAAGACAAGAAACTGCTCGTCGATTTCGACTATTACAACATTTACTGGACATATGTTGCCGATTTGGCCAAAACCAGATACCATTCCTTCCATGGAAAACTTCTCAACCACCCAAATCCACTTGTTTCTTACCTGGCTTCTCCTTCATTACCTAATAATCCTTCTAGGCACCTGAAAAGAAGATGGCCTCGAGAACTCCTCTAGAAATTTTATTGGAGTTCTATCAGTGGGTAGATTCTCCACATGTTTGTATCATGTCACTATGTCACCAACAGCAAATTTACTTGTTGTATATATGTGTATACAGTTGTAAATAGCAATAAATAAATTATTAAAAAAAAAATTGATGTTTTTACCACATGTGGCTCTTCAAGGATACTAGAGTTGTTTTATTATTTTTATTGTTATAGAAGTCTTGAAGAAGTTAATTTTTTATAGATATATTTATAGAATCAGTAAATTTGATCATATTAATGTTGAAATTAATAAGGGACTCTTCTAAAAAATAATTCTAAAAAGGAACAATATATTAAAAAAAAAATTTCAAGAGATAGGACATCCACAGTAAACTTAGGCAAGTGTAATAAAACAAAATTTAATTTCAATCTCAAATCTAAATTTCTATCCTTTCGGAATTGAGATAACTAATTGAAATTGCAGCTTTTAAAATGCAATAACTAGTCTTCACTAATGAGGTTTATCGCATATGAAATAGTAAATTCTTTCTACCCTAATCAAGAATTAAGAAAGACTAAAATGAACTTTATGTGCAAAAGAAATACTAAATCCTCCAAAAATTATCTCAAATGCCTTTTTTAAAATCAAGGTTTCCATATAGAAATTGAAACAATGAGTTGAAAAAGAAGATGTGGCTGTTAAGGACAAAAATAGTTTTCAACTATATATTGTTGGCCAACGCTACGGACTTACAATGCAGGTCTTCAACACCGCTAAAATAAAAAGATACAAACCAGGTCAAACAAACAAAAGAGTAAAAAAAAAAAGGAATTAAATAAATCAGTCGTGAAGGTTTTTTTATTCTTAGATTTGTTATTAAAAAATAATCTATTTTTTAGATAAGAGGGTTATTTAGACGCGTTTAAGAAATGTTTGATATTGATGATCAAATTAATACTTGATAGAAACAATTATTTTAAAGGTAGAGTTGTTGTACGCCCTAATATGGGATTATAAACTGTTGGTTGTGAAAACTTCCTTGGGGAGCGCAGTGGCACTGTGGTAAGGCACAACGCTACTAACTCCAAGGACCCGGGTTCCAATCCAGGTCGGTACATTATTTACTGTTACACTGTAGTCGCGAGTCAACCCTTTGGGTTACGGAACTCTCCTTTGGTCAACCCAGACCCATAAAGTGGGTTAATTAGGGAAACATCTTGTGGTTGAGTGTGATATTGAACAACCCTTGTTCCAACAAAAACAGTGGTTCCTTACAGGTCCTTGTGGTTCTATTATTATTATTGTTCAAACATCCTTAGTATTTTATTCAGGTTTTATGGTTGTTTTTATGAAAATCTGTTTGTTATCTTTCGTTCCATTTTTAAATCTGTTTTATTTACTTGTTATTTTTTACTCTTAAATTATCTTTAATATCTTAATTCGAAACGTCGGCACGAATGAATAATTTCCTAACGGCACCTCCCTCCCTCCCCCCCCCCCGCGACCATCTCTTCAATTATTATTCTACGGTCAAATATCTACACCTAATTATGAATCCAGTAATACAGGCCCAACGACGTGATAACCACCGTCCACAAATATGTCACCAGGATCCCTTATGAAGACCTGAATTTCAGGTCGAAACGTCGGCAGGAATAAATATTTTTTTGTTTATTTGCTGACCGCACTCCTCGACCATCTATGGTGAACTATCTACACCTCTTTTTTAAATTATCTTTGTTTACTTGGTATCATTTTCTAAACGTTGGCAATCAATATATAGTTGAGAACTATTTTGTTTTTTCTTTGACCACAGCCCTGACCATCTGCTTCCCATTCACACGGTTTCATACTGTCAAAAGTTTTGTTTGGAGTCGCTCGTATATCAATGCATTATTCAATACAAAGTGAACGTTATGAAAATAATACATGATAAACACCACAAGTACAATTAATTGATAATTAACATTAGATCGGAAGACTATTGTAAACTGGAAGGGGAACCTCAAGTTCCAAATTGCCCACACACCTTCTCCTCCGGCCGAGGTAAACAACCTTGCACAAAGCTTCGTTGTCGATTGGAAGTGTGTCGTTTCAGGACAACAGCCTCTTTGTCAACTTAACTCTATACAATGCTAATTTTCAGCGAAGGCGAAAAAACGTTTTGCTAACAATAAAAATAAAACCATAATTTTTTTTGGATAGGAATATAAAATATTATAAAAAGATGCGATAGTTCAAAAAAATTATATACAGTCTATTATTTTCCCTGCTTAGATGACTATATTCGGAGAAACAGGGCTTCTATAAATAGAAAATTCAATGTAGCGTCCTATTTTTAGCATAAAATTAAAAATTTCTAACTTGGCACACATAAAGACCAAATGTTTTCTTTTGGAATGATGCTTATGATAATAGTATATCTTGGGATGGTTATAAAGGTAGATCTAGGTCAGAAAATACTACTGGTACTGGTGTACCAACTACCCGAGTTCCCGCCGCGAACTAACCAAGGCTGGAGTGTCAAGATTCATTCTTCGGGACCGCCGAAAACTGAATGTTAACTGAAGCTCACTAAGGTGGGAATCGAACCCACAACGTTCCGAACCGAGCGTACAGGGCCCCAACCCGAACGGCCGTCAGATCCCTTAGAAAATACTAAGATACAAAGGAATACAAAGTTTTTTCAATATTTATCTTCTTCTTTTTTTTTTATTGTGTAATCTTAAATTCTCTCTTATATTTATAGACAATTATAATAGGGATTATAGACCTCATTAATACCATATTTACAAATATATAAATTGATTGATAACAAAATAAGACCTACGCAAGAAGGGAAAAAAATAATAAGTAAATAAAAAAAATATTAAAGTAAAATAATTTCTTAAACACGATCATTTCTATTTTCAATATTTACTTTCAGCCTTGGTAACTCGAAACAGAGCTTTTGGAGGAAGGAGCAAGGCTCCGGAAGATCCCAGTTAACTGGTATCAAAAGCCAGTAGAGAATGAAAATGCTTGCAACAGTTGTTTAGGAATCGAGAATTATTCTATCATGCATTTCATGTTTAAGAGCATCAAGTAACAAACTTGATTCTGTATCTTTCAAAACTATCATAATCGAACAGTCAATTCTATATTAGTGAAAATTTAATGGGTTGTGGATCTAGTTGTTCCAATATTGATAATTTCAGGTTCCATCATATACTTTCGCCTACGAATTTATAAAGGTACTTTTCTCCAAACTCCTATGTTAGGAAAATAGCAAATTAAATTTGGCAAATTAAAATTAATTCCAATAAATCCCAACAAATCACATTCATCCTTCGTCATGAACCAATGACCTCTTGCCCAAAGTATCTTTTAATAATACCCCACTTATTCCTGTCGAACAGATCTATTACTTAGGACTACATCTCGACAAACGACTGACATGGAATCCTCTTACTAGACTGAAAAGACAGGTACGACGAGTAGTTTCGTTGATTTCGACTATTACAACATTTACTAGACAAACAGTCTAAATTGCCAATCCATTAAAAAATACTGATCTACATGGCTATTATAAGGCCTATCTGGACATACGGAGTTGAGCTTTGGGCCTCCACTAAACCTTCGTAAAATCCTTAATGCTCCTTACTTTGTTACAAATTATCCATCATGACCTCAATGTCCCATATGTTGCCGATTTGGCCAGAACCAGATACCATTCCTTCCAGGGAAAACTTCCCCACCACCCAAATCCACTTGTTTCTAGTCTGGCTTCTACTTCATTACCTAATAATCCTCCTAGGCGTCTGAAAAGAATCCTGAGGCCTCAGGATCTTCTCCTCAAGAAATGTTATTGGAGTTCTATCAATGCGTTGATTCTCCACATGTTTATATCACCTACATCAAATTTAATTGTTGTACATATTTTTGTTCTACCAAATGCGAAAACTAATATTTAACAATTTGTATTGTACAGGAGTATTTTAACACAGCTCATTTGGAAGATTTTACTCTTAAACGACAAATCAAATTTATAAAAAAATAACATAAATAACAATAAAATGTATTTTTAAACTTAATTTTTAGTAAATATGTTCTATTCATGCAGTAGAAATATAGTGTTAAAATGTTATTTATGGTCTCAAAACTTGAAATAACGCCAATCACGAGTTCAAGATCTCACCTTGGTTCAGCACGGGTTTATTAACTATTATTTTTAACTATATATATAAATAGTTGAGCGTATAATTTAAAATATGAAGAAAATAGTCAGGATTGCGGTCAAAAATAACAAAATAGTTTCCAACGATTTATTGTCCGACGTTTCGCCCCACTTTGCAGGGCTTCATCAGGGCTGTTCAAGACGATAGGTTAAACAGATATTAGGTTTAACCTATTAACAGACATATTTAACCTATAGTCTTGCAAAGCCCTCATGAAGCCCTGCAAAGTGGGGCGAAACGTCAATAAATAGTTGAAAACTATTTTGTTATTTTTTACCGCAACTCTCACCACTTTCTTCATACATTATTTTTAAAATTTTCTTTTATTAATAAAATCTTGCCCTTAAAAACCTAAGCCAAAAACCCCAACCTAATCTTACGGACAGGTGTCCTCCTTACCCGTGCGCTAATTAATGAGAACAGGTATTCCGTTCGTTAGCCTGTTTACCAACTGTCTTAATTGTTTACCTCAACAGAGACCGCGTAGATTGTAAAATCGGTCTCATTGTGAACCTGGAAGCTTCAGAGAATCTCTACTGCCCATTTTATGATCTACATGCACGTTTTGATAAATACAATTGTTTATTATAAATTTGTACTACCAGTGCGGCGAGAGGAATGCGCTAGGGATCTTTTGAGCTCTGCTCTACCCCTCACACGTGGGGAGTGGGCTCAGGAATCCTCAGGTCGATTGTGTAAATATTGTATATAAGAGTGTAAATGTGACTAGAGACTATATTATTTTATCATTATATTATTTTATTTATTTTTATTTCATACACATAGTTTGATTAAGTTCATTTTGTTTATTCTTCTGTATGTATATATTTGAAGAGAGATTTGTCATTAATTTATTTTATTTTAGTACGTATGAGATCATTCATTACTATTACCTATTGCCCACAACTCTGTGGCAGATTGTAATATTATCAATAAATAAAAAGTATTTAAAAAAAAAAATTGTAGATGTAGTAACGTGTCATCTTGTTCATAAGGGGTGGCGTCCAGGTCTCATAGCCGTTCTTAGGACTTCTGGTCAAAGTGCATCTTGCCCTTTCTTCGGTCTTCTTACTTCTGCTTCTGTGTCTAATGCCTCTTTTTCCTGGTCAGATCCCCTTTCGTTTGTAGTGGCGTTACCCTTTCGGAACCTTATTTTCCATTGGCTATCATTAGCCACGCCCAATAAAAATACGTTACAGGGTGGTGGTACACTTAGAAAAGTGTTTAGTGCATGTGTTGTTTATAATTGACCTGACTACCGACAAAGCCGGCAAGCAATACCTGTTTTTAATAGATTTGTTGACATACCCGGCACAGGTATGACAAGACATACGGCAGACTTTTATTATATTAATAATTGCTAATACTTCGAAACATATCAGTATTATAATTTTTGGTTCGCTATTTTCCCCTACCCTGCTCGGAAGATTTTTTTCGTAAAATAACAAGGCGATGACTTCAAAACGAGAGGACAAATTTACTCTAAACTTGGGGACGTATGAATGGTGGTAAATGGAATTCGTGTGATGTGCAGATTTTTAAGTTCGAATTCTAAATAGTTTGGTTGTTAATGCATTGATCCATTATTTTTTTATGAGATATTACATATGCCAGCAGAATTAAGGTTTTTGATAAATGTATCCAGGACCCTCGAGGGCTAATCTACTTATGATACAGTATCCCTCTTCGTTATTCCCAGGGGAACAGGCATGTGGAGAGCAAGGCTAGGTCCATTTAATTATGTAGCTGAGCCCCAGTGCTCCCTCGGCTCCCGTAACCCAAAGCCAACGGTCAGCGATATTTACTGCAACGGTCACCAACCTTATATCAAAAGCTTACGCCACCACAAAGTTTAGATTTGGAAATATACATATATTTGTCACAAGAGAATCGGATTGTTTTACTACAACGTCAAGTTGTTTCAAACCTAAACAGGTGATAAACCTAAAGTTTTGATGTTAAGTAATAAAATATGAACAATAAGTAAATTTGATGTTAGTAATACAAAGGCCTGAAACAGACGTGTTGAGAATCCACCCATTGATAGAACTGCAGTAAAATTTCTAGAGGAGAAGATCTCGAGGCCATCTTCTTTTCAGATACCTAGGAGGATTATCGGGTATTGAAGGTAAAACTAGGTTAGAAACAAGATTTGCGGCTTTAGCGCACTTGCTCAGCCTCCACTGACTCACTACCAGTGATGCGGCGAGAAGGATGGGCTGGGATATTTAAACTCTGCTCTACTCCTCACAAGTGGAGAATAGAATAGGCTCAGGGGTCCTCAGGACTATATTATTTTATTTATTTATTTATTTTTCATAAACATAGTTTGATTATGTTCATTTTGTTTATTCTTCTGTTTGTATATATTTTAAGAGAAATTTTTTCATTCATTTATTTAATTTAGTATGTATGAGATCATCACTATTACCTATTGGCCACAACTGTGTGGCAGATTGTAATATCTATCAATAAATAAAAAGTATTTAAAAAAAAAATTTGTAGATGAATATATTTTATAACTCTATCCATAGGACGGCAAATAATCGATTTTTTTTTTAGTTCATTAGTGGACAGGATTTTAAATTTTCGATTTGCTACATTAGTTAATTGAAATTATCGGAATAATTCACCAATTTTAATTTCGTGGTGTTAGTTCAGAGGTGCACAACCCAGGACTGGCACGCTGAGGGTACGGGATTAGAATTTTTTATTCTTAACGTTATTAAAAATGAAATCTGTTTTTTTTATATATGAGAGTTATTTAGGGGCGTTTTAAGCATATTTGATGTTAATGAAAAAATTCCTATCTAATACAAATAATAATTCTAGAGACTGTTAGTACAGGTTTCAGAAAAATAAAAGGTGGAGTATTAATGAATTCATACAATATTGATGCTTCATGTACACTAGGATTCACTGATAAAATTAAAATGACATTTATAAAGTATGATCACAATAATCTAAATCCTAAAAGATTAGGATAATATAACAAAAAATATTAGTTAATTACCTGAACAACATGAAAGATTACATAGAAAAAAAATGATCTTTTACTAGAATATAACTAGAGAAACACAAAGGAAATTGTAAACATGTTAAATACAGAATCTCTACAGCACTAGCTCAACATAGCATAAATCATAAACATAATTTGGATTTTTAAACCCAAAAATTAGATTATTTATTTTTTATATATGATTGTTTGAGAGTGGTTTAGTTTATTATCAATTTACACAATTTTGATTCTTTTATTCTTTAAAATTCTCCAATGTTTCGGCCCCCAGCCCATTCTCAAGGATACAACTTTCAATATTGATGTCATTGTTTTTAAATCTCAAATAGCAGGCTAATTGCCCTTGTCACATATAACTTTTTTTTATTAATTTATATCCTAGACTTAAAAAACCTTTTTTTTTACTAACAACTTCCCTCTTTCAATTATATTTATAACTTCTTAAAGTTATATGTGACAAGGGCAATTAGCCTGCAATTTGTGATTTTACAGATTTTAGATTCAATGGCATCAATATTAAAGGTTGTATCCTTGAGAATTATTAAGGAATAAAGGTTGAGAGTAAAAAGGATCAAAGTTTGTGCGCATTGATAATAAACCCAAAAATATTAGTTAATCATTCTAAAAACAAGATATGCATAGCGAGAAACATTGAACATTCAATTAATTTTAAGACTGATACAAATCATTAAAGTGCACATTATATTGATATCAATATTCAATTAGAAATATAATTAGTAAACTGTATGTATAGAAGAGAAGATGGCTGAGGGTACGGTCAAAATATAACTATATAACAAATAATTTGAAATAACTCATTTAATCGTGCCAACGTTTCGGCCAGAATTTCTAACCTTCATCAGGGCTGTTAGCTTGAAATCTTGCCGCCCTTAAGCACTTGGCTTAAAAACGAGCAAAAAAAGACGAGGGTAAGCGATCTTCCAAACTTATGCCTGACAGGATAAAACAAGACAGAGAGTACCAAAAAACTAAACACCACTGTTTTTGAGTCACTTTACACACTTTTCCCATTACCGAACTCACACAACACTAATTTTTCGGCCACAGAGATACACTAATTTATGAATTTTTTAGTCTATTTTTCAATAAAGTATATGATTGTTAATAGCCAAAGCAACTAGTAGTTGGTTTTTAGAAACATTTACATTAATTGAAATGGTGTGGATCTTTATTGTTATAGAGATTTATCCTCTTTTGAATATCAATTATAACTTTAAATATAAAATTAAATCGTATTTAGTCTTAGTGAAGAGTACATAACTCTTAAAGAGTGAGCTGAAATGGTGTCAAAAATATTTGTAAAAAACAAATGGACTTTCCTTTTCATTTCTGCCACATATATTTGTTTGAAATTGTTATGAATGGATTCTACTATAAAGGAAACAATATTGTAAATTATTTCTTGTAATTTTTACAGTTACAGTTATATCATTTTTATATTACGGAATATATTGGTCTATTCTTATTTATAAAACGATACTCAGGCAACTGCTGATGTACGGCTGTCAAGTCTGGGGAGCAATATCCTTTACGAAAAGGAAAAAGTTAGAATCATTTCATAATAAAGTCTTAAGAATCGCTGGGGATGCTCCTTGGTTTGTAAGAAACCCGGTTCATAAAATTCCACTCCTAGTTACTGACAGTTAGTGGAGCAGTGACTTCGAACTTGAGAAATCCAACCTATTCTCGAAGACTGAAGCCCAGGCTGCTGCAGGACGTCCTGTTATATATTCTATATTCATCGATTCTATTATTGACATTACTTCAATTTTTTTTTTCTTCGTACATTTCAGGCTTATATGTAACTGTTCATCGAACCGCAGCCTTTGGTAGAACTTTTCTCGTCCGTTCCTCATCCACATGGAATTCTATTCCCTCCTTCCTTTGTAGTTCTAATACCCTTCCAACTTTCAAATCCCGTATCTTCGACCACCTCCTGTCCACCCAATTCCTGAAGAATACCAATTGGGTTTCAAACAAGGTTTATATATTTTCTGTACTTAATGTTTCAGATTTTTGTTTATTCTTGTAAATATGTACATTAGCAGAAATTGTACCTTTCCATTTATTATTTTTAGTTTAATTATATTTGATTTTTATCATTTTTGTTTTCTATTACTTATTATCAGAAGTGTTTGTCATCTTATGTTTTATGATATGACATATGGTTTTACATTATTTGTTCTATTCTTATTTTATATATTCTGTTGATTATTGTTGTCCATTTTTATCTTTTTAAATTCTATATTTTATGACGTTTTATAATTTCATTTTTATTTTGTATTTCACTCTATGGCTCTAAAAGCCTAGTTCTGACTCCTGTATATTATTCTAAAGGGATCATCCCAAAATAAATAAAGAATATTATTATTATTATTATTATATAATTAGGGGTGTCTTTTGCATGAGACGTAAAGCGCAACCCTCCCCCCCCCACAAAATCAATTGTTAAAAAAATGTAACTACTATATTAACCATGTAAGGCCCACCAAGCCGATTTGGTATTAGATAAAAATATATGATATGATGGACATATTGGTTTATTAAAAAGATATTACTATCTTATGCTGTATTTAAGAATCCCGAAACGTTGTTGATCCTCGGAAATATTACTATTAATTACCAGAAGAATGAATGTTTATTTTTAAACCGTTTTTCAACCTACAAAACTACCTTGATATTGTCGCGTGGAAAATAATCATAGGTAGAAACTGTGAAACTTAAATTAGTAGAATAATATTTTAGTTGAAATTCTTCGAACAATATAAATATTTTGCTGGCGACATGAGTGCCAACTTAGCTAAAAGTATTATCCCTTTTTGGCAAGTCGCTTGACACAATACGGTAAGGTCACTACGTATGCAACGCATGAGAAAATACATTTATCAGTTACATGGCGCGAATTCTAAAACCAATAAAACGAGTTTCGAAATAGGTATACGTAAAGAAAGAAAACCCAAAAATTGTAGTATCTTACATAATATAACATAATAATTCTAACTTAATAAAAAGTTGTAGTAGATAATGGGTCTTCTGTTGCCGAAGAAGTTAAAGCTTATACTATAGTACAAGAACCCAAGTGGAGAAAACAGTCAGTTATTTCACCCCAATTTTAGATTACTTTAATGAAATCAATGTATAATTACTAGTAAAAATTAATGGGTCTGCCAAATATAAGTAGGGGGAATAAAAAATGGCGGCTGTTTCAAAACGTTAACAATAATATAACCTATAACTTTACAACAACAATAGAAAATCTAAGAGCGCATAATTTAAAGTAGAGTAAATTTTCTAAAATGTATGCCCTAATAGAGCTATTTACATTCAACAGTTCTCGAGATATAGCTATTTAAAAAGCAATATTTCATAAAAATGTTGTATGGAACGTACTGAAAGATCAGTAGTTAGTGAATTTATTTTGAAAAATCTATATCTCAAAAACCATTTGACGTACAGATGTCTGTTAGCACTCAAATTAAAGCTAGTTTAATGAGCTATAAAGTAGTTTAATACGATTATCGTCGTAGGAGTAGTATTTTTGTATGATATTTGCCAAAATAAATTGATTTATAGTTGTTCCGACAAATTTTCATTTCCCAAAATTCATATTCATATGTGAATATCATGAAAACTACTACCCCTACGAAGATAAGTGTCATAAACTACTTTATAGTAAGTTAAATTTACTTTATTTTGGGTGTTGTCAGACATATGTGCGTCTAATGGATCTAGAGATATATTTTTTCAAAAATCAAACATTTTATACGAACAACTAGAAGTTAACATTTTGTGAGTTTATTTTGTCAAATATCATAAAAACTACTACTCCTAACGTAAAATCTGTATCCAAAGATAAACATAATTAACTATTTTTTAGTAAATTTAACTAGTTATAATTTGAGTGTTGGCAGACATCTGTACGTCCAATAGTTTCTGAAATGAAGTTTGTCATAAATCAAACTTATTTTCCAAAAAACTATAAATCAATTTATTTTAGGAAATGTTATGAAAACTACTATTCCTGCGAAGATGAAGGTAATAAACTATATTATTGTCCATTAAACTAGCTTTAATCTGAGTGCTAATAGACATCTATAGGTCACATAGTTCCTGAGAAATAGATTTCTCAATTTAATCTTTTAGTAGGTTTTTTGCTTTTTAAAAAGCTATATCTCGAGAACTATTGGACCTAAATAGCATTATTAGGGCTCATATTTTAGAAAATTTATTCTCCATTAAATGATGCTCTCTTAGATTTTCTAGTGTTGTTGGTAGTTTTTAAGATATAGAGCTCCAAATGAAAAATTAGTGTTTTTTTTTTAATGTTTTGAAACAGCCGCCATTTTTTATTTCCCCTACCTATACTTGGCAGACTCATCAGTTTAGACTAGTAATTATACATAGCTTTCATTAAATGAATCGAAAATTGGGGTGAAATAGCTTAATTTTTTTCTTCCCGGCTCCTGTACTACTATGGCAACCTCTTTATTGCAGCGGTACCGCACAGTGGTGGGAACTGCAGTTTTTCTGCAAAAACATCTAAATTGTTAAAATTTTCTAAAATTCTCATAAACTCCTATGTTATTTATGGTGCTGCATTGAATTTATGCTTTAAATGGAAAGTATTTTTATTTTTAATTTTGATAATATTTTCATGTATAAAAATATAAATCTTAATTTACTATCATCAAAATCGCTTTTTCATATATGTAAAACGTTATTCTGATACATAGTAGTGACTCTGATTATTTGTCCTTTTAGTTACACCTTCCAAGAAGGTCCCAAACTTCATTCGTCAATAGGGTTGTACATGATGTTATGTTAAATGTTATGAGTATAGGATTGTGAGCAGCCCTATTTAAAGTCATGTTAAATGGTAAATGCATGAGAGCTCCTAGCGGATTTTCTGAGCAACTTCTTGTTTTATAACCTTTCCTTCCTAAACTTCAATTTATTGTTTACTTATAAGTTTTAATTAAATTAATTTGTTACATCATGCATATATTGAGTGAAAAGTAGAAGTTGCTTGAAAGTTTGTCCACTGAGTGTCCTGTTTATCTTCTAACTTGTGATGTAGAGATTCAAGATGAACCAATTGACAATTGACATTACATTATTATTATTATTGTCATCCATTTCTTTATTAGTTTTAAAAACATTCTAACACAATCTAAACACAAAAAACGAGCTAATAACCTAACGCAACAAATAAAACGGTGACGAATTCAGCTGGTCTGTTACATGACGTAATTCTCCATTTAACAGACCTAGTAACAGACTCTCAACCATGTTATATGTTATATCGTTTAAGCATGGTAAAAGAATGAAATATTTCTCCATTTAAC
>NW_027105151.1:280387-302341 GCF_000696795.3 Halyomorpha halys | reverse complement strand
AAATGGCATAGCTTACTGAGCAGATACGTTATATTTCGTTTGATATTTCATCCAAATTAAGGTGGCATGTTCAAATAGTGCGAAATATTTTGTTATTTTGTCTGAGAAAAAAATGGCAATAATTTAATAATCATTACATTTAATTATTCCTCATTGGAAATGTTAATATTTATTGATGGAAGTGGTGTATTCAAGTGAATAAGGCACTGTGTCACTATCTTCCGGGCCCAGGTCCGAATTCGACTGTGGGAGCTAATTATTTATTCTATTATTTCAGCTGTAAGTCAACCCTGTGAGTTCAGAAGCCCTTCTAGGGCACACCCAGCTTCTATAAGGTGTGTACTCTTATTGGAAAAAATGTGACATATAATTATTATAAAAATTATTTTAATGCTTATCAGAGATGAGGGCCAGGACACGCGTTATGTCACGAATCTGCTGTATATTGAAGGTCCATTTTATATGAAAAATTAAAATCAAACGATTAAGATATATAAAAACTTACTAAAACATAAAATAAATAAATTGAAGAAAGACGGTCCGGGTGGTGGTAGATAGATACAAAACCGTAAAAAATAATTTATTATTACTATTACTATAAGATAGTTTGTTTTTAAAAAAAATATTTTGTATCATTATCGGCCAGTCAATAGGGTCAACTGTTGATTTTCCAATGTAAAAAGTATTCAAAAAAAAAGTCTTATCATTAAAAAACAATTTAATCATCGTTATCAATTCTTAATTATTTTTATTTAATTGGCCATAATCAGCCTTCACCTGGTTTCATAATATTTTATTTAGTATATCACATAAATAGACAACAAACTCGAGTGTTTTCATGTGGTGTTTTTGTATGAACAAAAAAAATTCCACGATACATAATATCTGAAAAACAGGACAAACGTCAACATAATTTTAAGTACCATGGGTAGCAAAGGAAAAAAAAATTAATCATGAAAGGTGGGGGGGCTCTTACCTACGATTAAATGAAGACATTTTCAGAATTTGTTAATACGAGGCTTCTTTTAGATAAAAAATGATTCATTGCTATCCTCGTTGATAGAGACAGTAACACTGGGTCAGAAAGAAGCCTTTTTGATTAGCCAATATCGTTTGGTTAAAGTTTGTAGTTGGAATCTTTTTAGAGAGAACCCTTGGATTGATGATTGATGAAGAGCCTCAGGAAGATGGTCACCGATCTTCAAAAACCTCAAGGGGATAATTTTTAGGTTTTTATTCATTAAATCTAATATATGAAAATCAATATTAATTTGTAGGTATTTTACGCGTTACGTATATTATGCCATACCTCACGAGGATTTTTTCTGATTTTACCAGTAAAAAAAAACCTATTAGTAATATTAAGCATTTGTGTCACATAGCCCATAAAGTATAATTTTTTCATGATTATTATATGCCAATCGATTTGTCTCTTTCTGAAGAATATGAAAAAATATTAATAATTATATCTTTTTTTAAATTTATTTATTGTTATTTACAACTGTATACAAATATACACAACAAGCAAATTTGCTGTAGTTGACATAGTGACATGATAATGTGGAGAATTTACCCATTGATAAAACACCAATAACCTTTCTAGAGGAGAAGATCTCGAGGCCATCCTCTTTTCAGACGCCTAGTAGGATTATTGGGTAATGAGAGAGAAGCCAGGTTAGAAACTAGAGGATTTGGGTGGTTGGTAAGTTTATCATGGAAGGATTGGTATCTGGTTCTGGCCAAATCGGCAACATATGGAACATTGAGGTCCTGATGGATGACTTGATTTGTGACAAAGTAAGGGCATTAAGGATTTTACGAAGGGTTTGGGACTGTAAGGACTGGATTCGGGAGGAATTTGATGGTTTAGTTGAGTCACAAAGCTCAACTCCCTATGTCCAGAAAGGCCTTATAATAGTCATGTAGATCAGTCTTTTGTAATGGATTGGCAGTTTGGACCGTTTGTCTAGTAAATGTTGTAATAGTCGGAATCGACGAGCAGTCTCCTGTCTTTTGTCGTTTGTCCAGATGTCCTAAGTAACGGATCTGTTCGACAGGAATAAGTGAGGTATTATTAAAGGATATTGTGGAGCAAGAGGTCATAGGTTTACTACGAAGGGTAAATGTGATTTGGTGGGAATTATTGGAATTTATTTTAATCCTCTAGTTTTGGCATCATGTTTCAAGGGTGGTGATGTGGGATTGGATGGTTTGGGATACAATGTAAGGATCATTGTTCACTGACAATAGACATGTGTCATCAGCATACGTGGTGAGAATAGTGTTAGGATGGGTTGGATTGTCAGCTGTAAAAACTGTATACAGGATAGGACCAAGGATCACTACCCTGAGGTACACCAGCAGACTGACGGAATAGGGATGAATAAGCGCTCATTAAAATTTTTAGAAAAACAGTGAGGATTTCAGATAGAACAAGTAGGTGAACAAGAAAATCATGTTCGTTTATAGAGTCGGCTGATATCTTTAAATATGATTTTTCAAAGAAATTAAAAATTATATTAAAATAATTCAGATTTAATATCGTTATAGTGGAGAAATATTAGTTTCAAATCAGGTAAAAGTTTTATAACGTTTTATTTCATATCTTCGGTTCTATTGTTTTTTTTAATTAGATCCGCTTTGTACTCTTGGATGTGGTTTATAGAGCCTTAACCATTTTTTAGTTTCGTATAGGTTGGCTGAGTCGTGTTGATGTTATTTCTGTTACAATATTTTTTAAATTATATTATGTTATTTACCGCTTTAAACTAAATATGTATGATAAGCAATTAATCAAATCATTATTCAAATGTGCAAATAACTAAATATATTAATCTATATAAAATTTTGAATTGTATTTAATTAATATATCTACTTTCCTAAATATAAAATTTCGGGCTAGTATTAAATAAAATATATTTTCTACATTAATTTATTTAATGATTAATTTACAATTAAAAGAAAAAAATCGAAAAACGAAAATCAAGTTCAAGATTTATTACTGTTTTATAAAAATAAAAATGATAATAATAAAAAAAAAAAACAGGATCAACGTAAGGTGTGAGTATGTAGGGGTCTCAGCATATTCTAAGCAAGTACATAAATGGGTTTTCATGTTAAATATGTTTTATGTAACCGATCTAGCCCGAACCCGATATTATTCCTTCCATTATAAACTCCCTAACCACCCAAACCCACTAGTTTCTAACCTTGCTTCCTCTTCCATTCCTGGCAATCCTCCGAGGCGCCTGAAAAGAAGATGGCCTCGTGACCTTATATTGTAAACTGTTTTTAGAGTTCTACTACTGGGTAGTTTCTCTACATCCTGTATCATATCATTATGTCATTATGATCAAATTTACTGGTTGTATTTTTTATACAGTTGTAAATATCAATAAATAAATAAATAAATAAAAAAATGTTTTGTTGGAAAAGTTATCATCTATGGTAACTTTATTAAATATGTCCTATATACTTAAAGTTACATACTTAGATAGTAGAAAAATATTTTATGCACTTGTTCCAAATATTAACCACGACTTGTCTATGTAACAAGTATCATTGAAACGATGATCAGATAAATAATTCAAATACCATGTCTATTTTAAATTGACATTATATTATAATTTTTATTTTTTTACAATTTTATTTTTTTTTTCGCTATAATAATTACTGGCAAATAGATAACTAAATGAAGGCTTTATCTTCAGTAATGGCCTTTTGGGAGGCACAATTTTCCACTATTAGTGAAGACAAAAGGGCCATAATTGCTGATCAATTTTTGAAAATTATTTCGATAGCCTTTGGGCTCCTCTTTTTAGTATTCATGGGCTGTAAATTGGTCGCCATTACCGAACACAGCCTTCGGCTCCTGATTGGTGCGAAATACCGCAGGAGGGAGTTACATAGCAGGATCATATTATTAATTGTGTAAATAAATGCTTCATATCACTGTATTTATTAATAACTATTACATTTAACTTTATTTAATGCGAAATATTGGTGAGAAAATGGCAATCCAGTGAATAAGGCCATGTGTTACTATCTCCTAGGCCCAGCTTCGATTACGACAGTGATAGTTAATTATTTATTCTATTACATTGGCCATGAGTCAACTCTGTGGATTCGGAAGCCTTCCTTGGGTACATCCAGCTTCTTTAAAGGGAGTACTCTTAATTAGGGAAAACCTGGCGTTTGAGCGTTTTCCTTAGCACGAGCGTAAGTGTATAGAAGCAATAATTGAAGTACTGAACCCTTCGTAGGTTGTAGCAGTACAAGTTTTAATTTTTTTTTAAATAAATATATTCGAGGTTTTTTAAAAATATGTTTTAACGAGCACTTTCAGTTGCAGATATGAGAAACACTGTACTGTTAATTTGGGTGGATGGTTAATTGTTTTTAGTTTTTGTGAATTCGTTATTTTTTTTCCAAGTTGTTATTTGTTGTCTTTCAGGTTATTTTAATTTTGTATAACCCTCCTGAGTTTTTTTCGAGCAACAAAAAAGGAAAAAAAAAGTGTTGCTTTCTACGAAAAAAATGACGGTCAAGAATTTCCTTACTTTGTTCCGGACTTGACCTGTTAATCTCTTAAGCTAGCTTAGCAAACAAAATTATAATAATACAGTTCATAACCTCCTTTGCACTTTTAAAAAAATATTTTAATGTTATTGCATTAATTAGATTACAACTATCGACTTACGCTCGCTACGTTCGCTCATGAGGTAAACAAATCCCCAACGGTCGCCTACATTTACATAATGAATAATATGTTTATGATTTCATGTTTACTTTATGTATTATTTTCTTGATAACAGTATTTTATTGATTAGATACAGTTGAAATATAAAGTTCACTTAGATTCCAAAGTAAAAGACAAACAGTTTTTGCCATATCTGTCATCAGCGCTCTTGATCATTGATCGAGATAACTTTTTTTTATGAATTTAATTTTTTTTTTTAATTTGTATATACTAATACAAATTTGACTTTGATTTGTTTTTGTTATCTTTTATATTTATCTTACTGCTTTAATCATATTTTTTTTATACTGTTATTAATTTTTTTATTTTGACACGGCTGTTACTTGGTCTCTATATAGCCTAAAAAATATCAGTTGCTATGACCGAACCACCGACTATCCCTTAATATTAGTTCCACATTCAACAATGTACACATCCTATAAATTTCCTAAATGTTTTCAAACCCTTTCTATCTGTACATAGTAAGATGCTAAGAATAGGTGTTTTACAACTGTAAGCTCGCACTATCACTTCATTGAAAAGGAGCCAATTTGGCGCCCCAACCGCATCAATTCGTCCACGTCCTCTATGACGCGATCCTTGATCCTGAAGGATGAGAGGTCCTGCGTGTCCTTAGGTTATATTGAGGGGGCAACATGTCCAGCTTTCGTCGCAATATTTTAACCTCACATCCTGATTGAATGACAGCAAGTATTTTTAAGAGTATAAATAACGGGGTTAAAGTCAGCTTGATTTAAGTGTAAAGATTTTCATTTTGAGAAAGAGATAGCTTTACTATAAACATTTATAAGTCAAACTTTGCTGAACCAATTTTTATGCGAGGTTTAATAAAAGCCAATTGTGAACTAAAATTGGCTGAATTTATGTTTGCATCATTTTAAACATCTTCATGATTCGGAAACATTATTTTATTTTTTGTTATTTACTGATATAATAAATAAATAATTTAAATAATAAACTATTGTACTATAATTTACAATTTTTTTTTTTAATTCGATGAAGAATGCTAATGCTACTTTTTCATATTACTGAACAGCACAATGTTGCTACAGTTCCCTTTAAAACGGTCCTGACAAAATCTTAACAAAATGATTTTTTAGCATAAAAAAAGTCTTTTATGGCCTAATCTGAATGGTGCTAGGAACGAATTAGTCCTTAATCCTTATTAAGACTATTTTGCACCAAAACTGAAAATTCGGTGAATGATAAGATGTTTTGTTCCTTATCTCTGAAACGTTTGAACAAATCTTGTTAAGAGCTTTATTAATTACAATATTTTTTATTTATTGTGGATGAATCTATTAAGAATAATAATACAAATAATAAAAATTTATCTTTAGTGTCTTGAATATGAAGTAAAAAAAAAAAATAAATACATAACATTAAAATAATTAAAAAATATTAAATGGAAATATAAATTAGCATAGTAACAAATTGAAAAAAAAATTTAAAACAGATAAACATATCATTATTTACATTAAAGTGAATGAAAATATAATAGTTCAAATGAATAAGTAAAAATAAAACAATATAAAATGAAGAAATTAACCAATTTAAAAATGTTGGTTGTAAAAAATTATTAATTTCATTTCTTTTGGATTTGGATAGATATAGAGTAAAGGAATAGGCGGGATTTAAAGGTGGGAAGGTTACTAGAGTGAGGGAGGGGGTCTGATAATTTAGGTTCAGTCAAAAGCTACAGTTCGGTGGGCCGTTATTTTACAATCTACTATAGCAGTGAAATATATTCAATTATTTTTAACACAGACTCCAATCATAGTCGTCTACAAATTTCATTGAGAACATTTTCTATTCTTATTTATTATAATTCTTATTATAAAACATTTTCTTCTTAGAAATAGAACATTGGAACATGGATCTATCTATTATAATCTGAATTTTTCATTTTGAGTTATATTTCCATATTTTTTCCCATTTAGGGTAAGAAAGACTCGTTATCCTACAGGTTACCAACTTATTCTAGCCAGAGTGAGAATGTCTAAATTTCTTCCAAGGGTCCGCCATGAAATAAAAGTTAACCCACCTGGGCCGGATTCGAACCTGCACCCCTTCTGACCCGAGAATGCCAAGTTTGTGTTGATACACACTTGAACATCCACGGCCTTGTAATTTTTATCTAAATACACCTCCATGAAAGGAGAAATTAATAAAAGATACTTGATATTTATTAGGGAATTCGAAAACATTTGATTCACTTGCATTTTCGATAGTAATTAGAATACTTATTAAGAAATAAATATATACAAATATACAAATTTAACAAAAAAAGTTGTGTTTTTTAAATAGGGGGGATGTTTAGATAGCAATTTAAAAATAAACTAGTAACACTGCAGACCTTCACAACTTTCGTATAACCGCAGCATAACCCGCAATACCGATACGTTAATTGGACCTGCATACACCACCACGGAAGGGGTGATTGCTAAAGGACACCTGTATTCCTTTGGAAATCTAAAAATATTCCATTCACTTGAACCTTCGGTAATATGGAATACGTATCAAAGAAACGATTTGATAAAAAAAAAAATATATATATTATATCATATAACACATTTATGTCATGAATTAGTTTTATATAATCCTATAAATAATTCGATCTGCATATTGAATTTTTTTTTTTTTGGTAAACCATCAATTGAGATGTAATACCTCATAAGTTCTAAAAATTCATTTTAAATTGTCCAGCTATCTATATAGGTGAAACAAAGCAATTGTTGGGAGATAGAATATATCAACACAGAAATGATACAAGAAATAAGGAAAAGGATCCCAATAAAACAACGCTAGTGCATAGCATTGCAGCTAAATAAATAAAATCATACACAAAGACCATTCCATATGTAACCGATCTAGCCCGAACCAGATATTATTCCTTCCATTACAAACTCCCTAACTACTCAAATCCACTAGTTTCTAACCTTGCTTCCTCTTCCATTCCTGACAATCCTCCGAGGCGCCTGAAAAGAAGATGGCCACGAGACCTGACGTTTATGTAAAACGTAATTAGCGTGCTACCAATGGGTTGTTTCTCTACACGCCTGTAACAGTCCATTTTAACTTAGATCAAATTTACTAAATGTATTATAATGTACAGTTGTGAATATGAATAAATAAAAAAAAAAAATTAGTTGTTTGTATTTGTTTTTGTACAGATAAAGCCCAGCAACGTGGGGCGAAACGTTGGGTCATGATAAATAATTTATATTATATTGGAGTACTTTGGACTCTGGATTTGGACCGATCTTCCAACGAAATCTGCAAGAGCTTAACGTATTTAAAGAAACATATATTGAGAAAAGAGGAAAGGGGCACATTTCTATGGAAACCGAAGGAAAGAGCGAAAAGTTCTGTAGACACAATATTGAAAACACAAAGAATAATATTATGAAGTTAACATTCTTGTCAACTAAAGATACATAGGTTAATTAAAATAAAAATATATGCTATTTAATAACCACAGTGACATGAAAATGTCTCAGCGCATTGATTTACACAGTCATATTATAACATACGTTTTATTTACTTGTTTTTCGTTGTTCTCTATAACCTTCTACGACTTTTTATGTTAAATATTATATTTTCTAAAACTCTTACTTCCTTCCCTAAATGTTTTTTTTAACCTGGAAAAAATATTCTTCCTCCTATCTCCTTAAGTTGAACAAATACTTTCATAGTTTGTATTTATTCATTTTTCATAACTAGTTAGAATGGGAAATAGTTGATTATTCAAACAAACAAATTTATAAGTAGTTTAAATTAAGATTTATTAAAATATTCTCAGGTAACCTCAAAAAATTTCTGTAGAAAAATCGAATTCCAATTGTACAATTGAAATACCTCATAACGATATATTCCATAAATAGTTAGGTGAAAGTAAAAAATGATAAGCATGAGGTACTTAGCCTGAATGCAAATAAAACATAAAATGCTTTTTAAATATATTTTAAGCTTTTAGTAATCGAGTAAAAATGATGGAATTAACAATGCATAAGCCAGAATCAGACCTTAGAAGAGTAAAAAAAAAACTTGAGAGTATTTAAAAGATTTCTAATTAAGTTAGCTTATGTTTGTTTTAATGTTGTCACTTCTAAAGTAACTAGGTACGAATAATGTGCTTGCCACTACATGAAACTTGGTTATGACCTAAATTAGTTATAATGATGTTAGTTCTTTCATTTCCAACAATAATATTTAATACATCATGATGTAGTTTACGACTTGTGAACACTACGCTCGAGTAGAGATACAGTCATAAAGTTACCAAAGCTTTGTGAAATAAGAAGCAATAAATCTCTGAAGGAGCTGATGGAGTATGTTTGCTAGTGTTATGTCATGGAGTTGTCAAAAGGATTTAACACTCGATGACAAATACTTTTCTCCTTTATGTAACTTAATTTATATAATTAACCACTCTCATTAACTCTTTTTTTTTCATTAATATTTTTTCCTTCGCTTGTTGTATGGACATAAGATATAATTAAAAATATATACATATATAATTTACTCCTTAATTTGTGTGAAGGATATATATGTAAATAAGTTTCACAAAATGGTTTGTGTATATCGTTGTTAGTTGATTTCATTTCTATTAATTAAATTAGTAGTGACCGAAATAGACAACTAAAATATTCATTTGAATAAAATTAGTTTTGCATATAGACTGAAAATAAATTGATAATTTCAGTTGTATCAATTAACAACTCTATAATTAAATTCTATTCTGGTAAAATATTCACATAAATTTGGTAGCACAACTTACAATAGTTTTTTAACCCAAAACAAATTCCTGTTAGCTGTTTTTTTTTTTTTTTTATCTGCCAATTTCACCTCATGCATCTAAATTATCAGACAAATTTTTTTTTTATCTATCATCTATATTTCAGTTGACTGACACACATAACATCCATTCAAGAATGCTATCAAAACTGGGGAATCAAAATAAATCTTGACAAATCCCACCAGATCACCTTTACTCTCCGTCGTAAACCTCTACCCTCATGTCCTACAGTATCCTTTCTAAATACTCCACTAACGCCTGTTGAACAGATTCGATACTTAGGACTCCATATTGACAAGAGACTTACTTCGAATCCACACAAAAGACTGAAACGACAAGAAACTGCTCGTAGATTCCGATTGCTACAACACTTACTTGACAAAAGCTCTAAGCTTCCCTTTCACTACAAAAAATTATTTTACACTAAGATAATCAGACCAATTTAGACATATGGAATTTGGCTCTGGGGCTCCACCAAACCATCAAATTCTTCCCGCATCCAATCCTTACAATCCAAAATCCTACGTAAAATCCTTGATGCTTCTTATTACGTTACAAATAAACTCATTCACAAAGACCTTAACATTCCATTCGTTTTTTAAGGAGTTTAAAAAGAAGATGGCTACGGGTACTTCTAATAAGATGTTAAGAGTAAATGAAACATTCCACATATTTACTAATTGTATTTATTATTTTGTACAGTTTTAAATTACATTAAATAAATTTTAAAAAAAGATATTTCAGTAGAAATAAGATATTATCTTCAAAATATTCGCAGTAGACAGTAGATCAGTTATAATAAATGTCAACACAACTTTTACCAAACAACAGTAATTGGACTAGGAACTTAATTAACTAACAGAGTTGTTGGCATAACTACTATTTTCTCGAATATCTAATTGCAACTGCTACCTAACAAGTAATGTAGTCGAATATGTAGGGCAAAAATTAACAACGAATGGTTTTTAATTAAAAGTGTTACTTAACTACAAAGTCAGTTAGCAGCGTCCACTCTGGATATGTAATTGCGCAATATAATGTTCTTTTAATATCTGTTAAGTTTTAAGTTAATTAAAATATATCGAAAAAGCCGAATTCACAAAACAGTTCTAATTCTCTATTACTAAGTTTACAAAATTAGTACCTTATATATAGTTTATTTGAAATAAATTACAATCTCTCAAATTTTCTTCATAAAAATATAATAACTTTCATAAAAAAAAAATCGATCAATAATTATCTACTGATATATATCAAATAGGTCTTTTCCTCATTGAAGTAGTTCAACTGTGCCAAAATGACAAATTTTCAAAATATTTTCCTCTAATGAATCATTAATTTTATTCATTTGAAATAAATTACCATTTCTCATTGATAGTAGTAATGAACAATGAATAAAAATAAAATAGTAAAGATTTTTATGAATAATTAAAGGAATAAAATGTAAAAATAAGGACCGATTACATTACGGTTTCGTTATCTTTTGTTAAAATTGTTGTATTCTTGGCAGGAACAAATTTCATATTTGTTTTCCGCACCTAGAAAAACTTCGAATTTTTATAGTAAAAATAAAATAAAAAATGAATACTTGAAATGTTCACTTCTCAGGGTGGTAAATACAGGTTAGGTAATGCACGCTTCCCATCAGAATAATTTATTATAAACTAATATGAAACTATTTGACAAATGTCAATCTAAGATGTTAGGTAAAAAAAAAAAAGATCTTACAGTCTCACTGCCTAAAGGAGCTACATTTTATCATTGCTAGGAAATGAATAAGCGACTTACACATAAAGTTTCATCCAATAACAAACCCCTTTCAAACAATACTCCTCTACTAGAAGATCTTTCAGGATTGGGTACCTTCTTCATCAGGAACACAAAGGGATAGAAGCTCCTCGTTGGTCAGGACCACAAAGCGTCTCCTCCCCCCCCCTCCCGTCAGTGGCTCAGTGACCATTGTTCCAACCCAGACTCAATTTCGGAGCGGAACTCTTAACCGTTTGTCAGCTAGTAAGGGATCGAGCTGTCTGTTTAGTCCCAAACGAATTATGCAGGACTTCCTGAAAAGTTAAAATGCAATGAAGAGCAACGGAGAAAACTGTGGGGACTGTTAAATATTTTCACGAGTTTTTCCAACGCTATACTGGATTCAGGCCCAATCTGATTTACCCTCAAGTATTTAGAGGAATACGGAATGTTACCGGAATAATTAACTGGATCTCCGAGTAAAAAACTTGTCTTCTCCCTCAATCTCTCCAGTCCGGGCGTATATACTCAGTCATGTTTACATTTTATACAATTTTGTGTTTTGGTTTATAATTTTCAGATCAACCAGGAAAAAAAAATAATTTAGTAAAATTTCAAATTTTCTGGGAGATGTTCTATGAGATTTCGATGACGATTTGTTTTATATTTCACTTTCCTGTATAAGATTCATGGAATATAATAGTACAAGAACCCGAGAGGAGAAAAAAGGCAGTTATCTCACCCCAATTTTTTATTACTTTAATGAAAACTATGTATAATTAATAGTCAAAATTGATGAGTCTGCCAAGTATAGGTAGGGGAAATAAAAAATGGGGGCTGTTTCAAAAGCTTATAAAACACTAATTTTTCATTCAGAGGTATATATCTTTAAAACTACCAACTACACTAAAAAATGCAAAAGTACATTATTTAAAGAATAGTAAATTTGCTAAAATATGAGCTCTCATAGAGTTATTTACGTTAAATATTTTTCGAGATATAGCTTTTTAAAAAGCAACGTTTCATAAAAATGTTGTATGGGACGTACTGAAAGATCAGCAGTTATTAGAAAAATTTATATCTCAAAAATCATTTGACGTACAGATGTCTATTAGCACTCAAATTAAACCTAGTTTAATGAGCTATAAGTAGTTTATGATGTTTATCTTCGTAGGAGTAATAGTTTACATGAAATTTGCTAAAATAAATTGATTCATAGTTGTTAGCTTTAATATTTTGCGCCCCACACTTGACTGAAACTGCTCGTAGATTTCGATTACTACAACACCTACTTGACAAACGCTCTAAACTTCCCATTTACTTCAGCAAAACTTTAATACAATGTGACAATCAGACCAATATGGACATGAGGAATTGAGCTTTGATGTTCCACCAAACCATCAAACTCCTCTCGTATCCAATCCTTACACTTTATCGTTACAAATAAATCCATCCAATAAGGACTTCAACATCCTATTCTTTGCATATTTGACCCGAAATATATATATAAGTCCTTTCATTCAAAAATTCTTACCTATTCAAACCCATCAATTCTTTATCTCTTATCCTTAACAATCCCTGGTAATACTCCGTCAGAAAAAAAGATGGCCACGCGATTTTCTAATTTAAATCAATGATTGAAGTCTTTCTTTCCGAGATTATCATGTATTCTGAAGCATTTACCACATTTAATAATTGTATTTTGTTTTTGTACAGTTGTTTATTTCAATAAATAAATATATAAAAAAGATTTTACAAGGGTTATGTATGTGGATTTCATTAATCCTAACAATACACTCAAAAATACACAGAGTAATTCTCCAAATACCGTGGTAAATTTTAAATTATATAAAGAAGAATCTAATTATCCTATCTAATTGATATAATTGTTGAACATTAGATTGTATATAACAGGAAAACATTAGGTTATTAACAGTAAAAATAACAGTAGAGATGCCAAAGTGGCAAATAGTGCCTACACACAACTTTTAACTTTAAGCTACCCTTTCAAATACACCTGTTTAACCAACAGCACTACTTATTAATTAATTTATATTTAAACTTTCAAGATAATATCGATTACAGTAGCTAAATATTAGCATTGTTTACCTTTAAGTAAGAAAAAACCTGCAGACCTTGAAAGATAAGATTCAAAACAAATTGAACAGTAAAAAACAGATGCTTTTCTCTTGTTTTATTGTACTTGTTTGGGATAATGTCCTCCCTCACCTTTGGATGGAATTCAAGATGGATATGAAAATACTGCCATCTAGTGTGAGAACAAAGAAGTAGGCCAAGTACCCCGTGGAGAGTGAAGAGGTAACCACAGACAAGTGAACACAGGCTGCCTAGGACAATTGGTAGTCAGCTATTTCTCATGATGAAGAACTATTTAGTGATATTCTCTGATAATTATAAAAGACGATGTAGGTTGCAGTAACGGTTTTTCAAATCCAATTAATTAACAATATCTAAGAAGGTAACAGTGATGCTACACCTGCCACCATCGCATTCCAGTCGGGATAGTGTTAATTTTTTTTTTCACTCTGAAAGCTTTCAGGGGAGTTATCTATAGGTGAACAACTTATTCTAACCATGGTGGTAGGACCGCCACGAAACGAAAAAGTCCAACCCCCAGGCCGGGTTCGAACCGTCGCCGCCCTTCGTAGTTCTTAGGTTGTTAAGACCTGCGCCTAAACCACCTGAGCTATTGGTTACCATCTTATACTAACCAGAGTGAGAGGATGAATTTTTATTCCGTGGGACCACCAAAAAATAAAAGTCAAACCCACGTTGGCCGGAATTGAACTGGTGACGTTACAGATACAAGGCTGCTTAGGTTGTCAAAACAAGATAAAACCTTGTTTGATAGCTTCAACAGCATTCTATTTCTTTTTTTTTTTCCTTTTTAGTTAGACACAAAAACGATTTTCCTTTTTCTTTTAAGAGCATCGACTGGTATAAGCTTTCTAAAGAGAAGGAATAAATCGATTAAGAACAGCCAAAGCAGAGGGCAACTTTACGGATATAAAGTACTATACATAAAGAAGAAGAGACAGAAATAGAGAGTAATAGTCACTATCTGTACTTTTTGTTGCTTTCTTCTACTGCCGGGATATTCCGCTTTGGAGGATATTTCTTCCCAATGTATGCCACTGCTTCCTGAGGGTATTTTCGAACCCAAGGTCTTTCTCTACGACAAATGGGCCGATTTATATAGTAAGCGGAAATTCATACATTGTTCTAAAAAATAAGAATAAATCTATCTACAAGATAAAAAACAAAACAAAAAAAAACTGTAGAATTTATTTGAAATATTCCAGCATCATCTCAGCATGCTTTTTACACAACAAAACTCTTTGTCCGAAACGTTTGGCTGGTGTGATGTTTTGATTTTTTATCGCCCTTGACAATCAAGGTTTGGCTATGGATTCGTTTTACACCAGTGGAAATAAAAATCGACAAAATTAAATATAAATTAAAGCAATAGAAAGTTAACCAAGAAAAACTTAAACCAAAACGTTAAAGAAATGTGGACTATATAAGTATATAGAATAAAATTATGAACATTTTTTTTAATAATAATATAGTTTTAATTTAAAAAAAAGTTTAATATGAATCAGACGGTTCTTTCTCAAAAGTTTTTTTTTTCGTAACCTCCTTTATTATTAAATTTATACAATACATACTAACTAAATACAACCACGCTAATAAACACCAGCAAGGAACTAGGTTTTTAAATAAATATAGATAAAACAAAATGCATGGTTAGCAGTAGAAACGCGAACAATTTCGGTGATATAGATATTGGAGGAAATACGTTTGAACAGGTAGATAGGGTTAAGTATTTAGGTTCTACGGTAATTAGAAAAAACGAAATTGATGAGGAAATAAAAGCTAGGTTGAAGACGGGAAATACTTGTTATTTTTCAATTTCGAAACTGCTTAGCTGGCGCCTTTATCGAAAAACTTAAAAATTAAAATTTACAAAACTATTATCCTTCCTACTATTCTTTATGGATCTGAGACGTGGCCTCTTACGCTGAGGGATGAACAGCGTCTTAAGGTTTTCGAAAATAAAGTATTACGCAAACTATTCGGACCAAAAAAGATTGAATTAAAAGGAGAATTTAGAAGATTACCCAACGCTGAATTAAGGGACCTACACGCGGTAAATATAATTCAAGCTATAGCATTGCGGCGTGTAAGATGGGCATGTAAGGTTATAAGGCTTACTTACGAGCGGATCCCTAAAATGTTAATAAACACTGAACCAACGGGTAAACGTCCGAAGGGTAGACCGAAACGTAGATGGGAGGATTGCGTTAAAACTGATTTATTGGAATTGGGTTTGGAGGGGTATCACTGGACGGATGTATGCGGAGAGCGTTTGGTGGTATCGGTAATGAACCTTCGGGTTCGTTAAGCCTTTGTTATTATTATTATCAATATTATTATTATACAATACATACATACAAATGACAAATATATACTAGCATACTAATGCCTTGTGGTATTGTAAGGTTCGTTGCAGGGTCCAATCAAGGTAGTCAAAATCGTGCAGCTAACACCAGTGGATTGGATTAAAACTTTTGATTTTTTTTTCCATACCCTCCTGTAAAGATTTTAATGGGTATTTGGTACGTACATATAGGAAGTATGCTATATGTATAGCTGGGTGTGAAGGATACCTTGGATTGCCTTTTGGCATTAAAAAGTTAGGTGAGGGGTCCAATAGAACTTTTTATTTATTTTATTTTTTATTGTAATTTTTTAAACTTTTTATTTAAAACTGATAATTTTATAAAATCAATAAATTAAACCATTTTATCGCGAATAGATTAAACAATATAAAAGTATTGATGATAAATTTATTTATTGGTAAATCTTAACTAGCCGGAACCTTTCTCTAAGTTTTTATAGTTGGAATTGAAATGCATAGAGGTCGGATTGCATTGCAGCCAGTGGAAGAGGCCTTGTCAAATGCAGCTGACGGTCGATTGCAACGCATGGAAGGGCCAATTGAATGCTTCATTCCGATTGACTTCAGCAAGAATCTCCTGTCTCCTATTGGCTTTTTTTTTTCCTGCTTCCGGCATCCTTGAATGAAGGGGTCTTTAAATAGAAGTTATTTCCAGTAAAAGATATCATAACAGCAAGAAAGTTTAACAGTGCTTGATTAAAGACTAATAATAAACCTAACTTCGCTAACAGTTCAACTTAGTGAGTGATTGATAAAAAGTAGTAGTTAAATACAAGAAATTATGAAAGATAGTTGACCATGGATGACTTGTTCGAGGAGAATGGTTGGGGGTGCGGTCAAAAAGAAACGCAAATAAGTTAATGTACCAACGTTTCGGCTAGAGTTTCTAGCCTTCGTCAGAGCTAAGAACAGGACAAGATAACAATCAATAAGTCTAAAAAATAAAAAAGAAGAAAGAAAATATAAATAGAATGACATAAAGTGAATAATTTTACAGAATGGAATTAATAAAATGAAGTGATGAGAGAAGTGGAAAATAAAATGTATATTGAAGGATATAAAATTAAAATGAATTTATATAATGCAATGAAGTATGAATATATTAGTTAGTAATAATTTAAAAATTGAAATATGGAAAGAAAAATAAAGTTGAGAGGAAGAAAATATATGTAACCATAATAATTGATAAAGAGGCAAAATATAAGTAAAGTTTAAAAAAAGAAATGAATAGAAGAAAAAAAATATTATTTTGAAAACAATGATAATATATAGTGAACATAACTAATAACTTGGGTAAGGAAAATGAGAAAAGAAGGGAAGGTAAAATAAAGATAGGAAAAAAAAGAGAATAAAACGAACCTGTTAGCTTGAAAAGCAGGAATTCTTGGTCAAAGCATATGTTTGTACTTTAACATTAGTGAAGTCAAATTATCTAAGGAATCTACGAGATTATTGGACTTACTTAAAAATCTCCCACTCCTAATTTTAGGATGTCCTATTAGATAAATTCCCTTTGTCCCTCACCTCTTACCCATTCACAATTTGAATGAACAAGTCTTTCCCTTCCAGTTTTGCAGACACATCAGTTTTGACTAGTAATTATACCTAGTTTTCAATTAAGTAATCAAAAATTGGGGTGAAATAACTGCCTTTTTTCTCCTCTTTGGCTCTTATACTATTACCATCGCTGTGAATTGCCTTAAAAAAAATATATTCTTCTTTTAAAATAATTTTTTTTTTTTTATTGTATATAAGGGAATGTATCTATATAATCGTATATTCATACATAACTTTTTATACTATTGACCAAATCTCTTCAAAAGTTTTATAATTATAATAAACCATAGAATTTGTAGATCTTAAGGGTAGGCATCTGTAAACAATAAAAAACAAAAAACTTTTATTTTGTATTATTTTATATGGTTATTTCGTTAAGGTATCTTTGCTAACATATTAATTAATACATAACGTCTGATTACAATAATATACTAATACTAGATAACAGACTGCGGTAGGGTGCCCTCAAAGGAGAGGAGCGAACGCTCCACCGACTCCTGATTGGCTCCTTGAACCTAACATCGTCATCATCATCATCACTAACACCCACTCGGATCTCGAATCTTAATTAGTCGCCTCCCTGAGTCTTCCGCTTCACCGCTACTTCTCGTATTAGACATTATCTATCGATAAAGCAGGCACTGTAGCAGCTTCTTCAGTTTTCGACTTTTCTTACGAATTTACTTTCTCAATAAATCCAAAGTTACCAAACCAAATGTTAAAAAAACATTTTTTTTTTTTTTATATTTCTACGAGCAATAATAAAAATCTGATCACGTAACCTTCACATATAACTCTACCATGAGGATAAACTAATTTCTGCTGAAGTGTAGTTACTATAAGCAATGTGTTCGCAATATTTACCCCTACCGTTTATTTCACTTGTAGACCATTGAATAGAAAAACTGACTTTGGAGTTTTTTCGTTCACTGAATTTGGACGAGTCCATGTTCGGTCAACATTCCTAAATGAAAAATTATATAAATAATTTCATTTTTTAATATCACTTACCTGTAGTATTTCGATAGTTTATAAACTATAAATAGTATATCAATAAAATTCAGAATTCGAGTTCTCAATGGTTTTGAGGTCCCTTTGACAAAAAACCATAGTCTCGCAAAAGGTTCTATGTATATGGGTGTATGTCTAAACATACACACATATACAACAACAATAATTGTGAACAACTAAAAAAAAAAACAACGTAATAAACCTAAATTACATATATAAGGCGGGTATATAGTCTGGGACATGACAGTAATTATATCAATGAAATAGATCGACCAGGGCCCTGTTTCATAATGAAAGCTGATAGTATTAGTTCATAGTACAAGTGAAGAAAATAGTGTGGTAATAATACTAATACTAATATTTTTTCATGATAGGGATGACTATTAGTGATATTACAGGAATTAAGAAATACTAAAGTACAAGTCTGTGTAATTGAATTAAGTTAAATATACAAGACTAATAGTATTAGTTTGTACTTTATTATGAAACAGGTCCCAGAAGTCCCACTTTATACAATCGATTTCTTTACATTTTTTTCGATTTTATCGAAAACGAAATTAAAAATTTTGATTAAACTCGCTATTTCAATATACGGTAGAATCAATTGTATTTAATATCAGGTAGGTTTTATCCTTATTGAATTAATTTGACAGGCCTTAATTAGCGAATGTTTAAAATATCTTCCTTTAAATTACCCTTAATTTTGTGTACTTGAAATCAATAAACGGTTCTCATTGATAGAAACAATAGACAATAGATAAAGAATTGTATGCATAAAAAAAAGAAAAATGAAATATAAAAAAAAATAGAGACCAGTGGAACATTCCCGATTGCATTACGACTTCTTCATCTTCGTTAAACTGTTGTATTCCTTTCAGGTACAAAATTTATAATCCTAATTCCCGCCTCAAGAAGCTCTAAAATCGGAATTTTATAGCAACAGAAGAATAAATATTATTTGTTCCTAATTTTTTCCTTCCCTGGTTTTTAATTGTTTTCTTTCTGAAAATCACAAAAATAAAGACCCTACCGGCGGTAAGTGAAAGTTGCTATTAGGTTTTTTATTTTAAAAAACTCTTCCCAACGTTCTCCTCCTATCTTCATCATACAGAAAAACTACCAATGTATAAGATCGCGTGGAATCGCCAAGAACAGAAAGAGAAAACGGTTTCGAAGTATTAGTGAAACTCGGAGGTGCGGAACAGAACAATGGTTACTTTCTGTTCAGTATCTACTAATGAAGAACTGTTACCAAGAGGTTACTAATAACGCTAAGTGACAAGAATATAACCGGGTATGGGTACATAGTGTCGATGTCAATGGTTCTGTCCTAGTTATTTAAAGTAAAAATCACGATTTCAAAAAACTTCAGACGTGTTAGTAATAAATTTATTGATTACAAAAATCTAAATTTTCTTTAACTATCCATAAAGACCCAAATGTTCCTTATGTAACCGATCTAGCCCGAACCCGATATTATTCCTTCCATAATAAACTCCCTAACCACCCTAACCCAATAGTGTCTAACCTTGCTTCCTCTTCCATTCCCTTCCTTTTTTTTTATTAGCACCTGTAAGTTCATTTAATATGATTTACAGCTGTACAAATAATAAATACAATAAGTAAATATGTTATATGTTTCATACACACTTGAAAATCTTGGGAAGAAACCACCCATTGGTGGTACTTCAAGCATTAATTTAAATTTGAAGGCCCCGTGACCATCTTCTTTTCAGGCGTCTCGGATGATTATCAGGGATTCTTAAGGATGAAAGATTAAAAATTAATTGGTTAGGATGGTTAAGCAGTTTGGAATGAAAAAACGCATATCTGTTTTGGGCCAAAATCTGTAACGAATGGGATGTTAAGGTCTTTGTGAATGAGTTTATTTGTGACGTAATAAGGAGCATCTAGGATTTTGGATTGTAAGGATTGGATGCGGGAAGAATTTGATGGTTTGGTGGAGCCCCAGAGCTCAATTCCGTATGTCCAAATTGGTCTGATAATCGTAGTGTATACTAATTTTTTGTAGTGAATGGGAAGTTTAGAGCGTTTGTCAAGTAGGTGTTGTAGCAATCAGAATCTACGAGCAGTTTCATGTCGTTTCAGTCTTGTGTGCGGATTCCAAGTAAGTCTCTTTTCAAGATGGAGTCCTGAGTATCGAATCTGTTCAACAGGCGTGTAAGTTTATTAAAATCAGAAAATGAGTTCTACTATTCAGGCATAGGATGGGTTGGCATGATCCAGACAGGACCCAGTAGTACATACTCCTGACATTAACTAAATCATTTTATTACCCCAGAAGGTCCTTAACTCCTCTTCAGCCTACGCTAAGTTATGCCAGGGATGTCATTAGTCGCCATCAGTCATAAAAATTTATTTAAATGTCTCTGTATTATATCGCGAAACCGTTTGTAAGTCAAAAGGATGTGGTTCGTTACCGTCGAAGTGAATGGTCTGGTTTGAAACGTAGAATTGTGGGTTTGTTGCCAATGTTAAAAATAGAGATTGAAAGGAAAATTTGAATTTTTTGAATCTGTGTCCCTTTAGCCGGCCCGTAAATTTGGCAGCCCTAAGTCCATATGGGTTTTAGTAAGTAATTGTATACGTTAAGTTTCTGTCTGAGGGATAATTTAGAACGTCTGTGAAGAATAGAATATAATTGTCTCAGTCGGAAATTTGACGTTTTACGTTTTGTTTTTACGTGTGGGCTCCATATAAGCCATGTATACTATTGACAAGACTATGTTGTATTTATAGTGTGGACTGTAAAGGTTTCGTGTTTCTCGTGATAGTAGTAGTTGTTGTCGGTAAGCTATATGCGAATATTAAATACAGAAGTGGGGACCAGGATAGTTGAACCTTGAGGTACTCCTGCAAATATTGGTTTGATTGATGAGTTCGCTGAGCTTTGTTATAAGAAAAGAAGCGGTCATGAAGAAATGATTGTAGAACTAAATATTATATGCTTGTGTGAATTAGCTTCAGTTCAAACAGAAGGCTTTAGTGCTATACTCTACCAAACGCCTGATTCACGTACAAAAATGCTCCAGAGGCGTATTGTTTAGTTCAAGAGCATAGGAGATGAAGTCTGAACCTGTATAGTTGTATTTGTAGAAAGTAATGTGCGAAATCCAACTTGGTGGTCGAGTAATATGTTTTGGTCAGTCATTATGTTAAGAATACGTTCATGTAATAATTTTTCAAAAATTTTGGAACAGGCTGAAAGAATACTAATAGGTCTGTGGGAATCGGGTTTCTGTTAAGTTTGTGTATCATTAAAATCGTGGAGTGTTTCCACTGTATAAGGAATTGAGTAATCCTTAAGAAAGCTTTGTACAGGGTTGTGAGGTTGTAATTATTTTGTTTATTAATTTAATTTTATATCTGTATCAAAATCTTAGTTAATGTTCTAAAATTAATTTTTAGCATTGAGAAACTACATTACTATTATAAGGCCTATCTGGACATAAGAAGTTGAACTTTGGGACTAAACCATTAAATTCCTACCGAGTCCAATCCTTACAGTCCAAAATCCTTAATGCTTCTTACTTTGTCACAAATCAAGTCATCTATCATGACCTCAATGTCCCATAT